>NC_083520.1:10000000-10300000 GCF_032362555.1 Amyelois transitella | reverse complement strand
AAAATAATAAATATAAATAAGTAAGTTCGAGACTTGTGTTGAAACATGAAATAACAATAAAATACTTAAACCTAGACGAACGTATCTTATTTATTTATATTTATTTATATTTATAAGAGTTATGAATGTGGATGAAACGAAGGAAGTATGCAGAGATCGTGACAAGTGGAAAGTGGTAGTCTCTGCCTACCCCTCCGGGAAGAGGCGTGATTTTATGTATGTATATATGTACTAAAACCACTGGAAAAATGTGCTTTTTTATCTAATTTTAGTATGTCATGATAATACATTCATAAATATAGTCACGTCTATAGCGGGGTAGACAGACCCAACGGTCTCGAAAAGACTGATAGGCCTCCATATCATATCATGATAATAAAAGCCCAAAGTTATCTGTGGTCACGTTTTTTCATAATTCATTCCAAAGAACACTGAATTTGTAAATCGTAAAATATTTCAGTTATCAAATGCCCTATCTGAACGATCGTAAATTTGAAAACGGTTTTAAGAGAGAAAATTGTTGGAAAATCTTTGAATTATTAGATTTAAGAGAATGTACGTATACGTGTCATACATATTAACAAATATAAGTGACCATTTATATGTATACGTTTATATTCAAATTTATAAAATACTGGTGTGAATGGATTAGACTTAATTGCACGAATATTAAGGTACTAGTATACGTATCTCCATCTATTAATACATATGTCTCGAACAATGCATCCAAGTAAACTAAAAATTCTCATTAGTTGGGAAATTTCCCGTGAAAATTTTAAGAAATTCCTTCACTGTACCCTCCTTAACTTTCCAAGAGTTAAAATTTCATATTTTAGTAGTTTCATACATACATAAATATAATCACGTCTTCATTCCTTGCGGGTTAGACAGAGCCAACAGTCTTTTAAAGAGTGATAGGTCACGTTCAGCTGATTAGTTAAATGATAGAATTAAGATTCAAATAGTGACAGATTGCTAGCCTATCCCACAAAAGAAGTAACCCAAGTTTGTTAGCCTCTCGCTTGGTCGCCGTTTACGATATCCATAGGAAAGAGATGGATTAGTCCTATTCTTTTTTCTATTAGTATCGGGAACCACACGACACCAGTAGTTTCAACTGGACGATTTCAGCAATACAATGTAAATACATTGATACGACATATTCCAATTCACCAAATGAGTAACATTAAAGAATCTTAAAAGAAAATCATCTTACAACCCTCATAATATCACAGAAGAAAAATAAAAAAGACAAGTCAGTCTTTACCCCACACATTACAATCCAAACTGCAGTAGGAGGGTCCAAACAGACAGACATTAAGCAGATTTCGCGCTCATAAAATCTGTAATTTGAATTCCTTAAGTGCTGAGGATATTGTGCCGGGGCCAAGGATGTAGGAATTATTATGAAGGGGAGAATATGCAGTTAGCGTGCTACCACTCTTTTAAGAGGGTGATCGGATGTAAGTAACGTTATATCACTATTTTGAATGGAAAGATTTTAATGATTTATAGCCCTTTTCTTTTGTTAATAATCAAGACGACTTATGAAAAATAGCCTTCACCCGAGCCTCCCCCATTACTCCCACGAGATTTTATTGAAATCCTAATCTACTATTCTATTTTACAATAAAAATAATTGATACTTACATACATACATTTATAATTATAATTCATGGCTTAGCGGACCGATAATGATGAGACTTTGTATCGATTTAATTTACTAAATTCAAACACAGAATACTTTTTTCCGAAAATCATCTAAAACAAAGCTAGATGATATACTTTGCTTTCATATTTCGTAAAATAGATTATATTGTGCTAAAAAGAAGCAATGATATAACTCCTCCAAACTTTTAACTCCTGCAATGTTCTACTCTTTAAGCCTATTACTCACATGGCGGGGTTAGAATATGCTCTAAAGGGGATTTTATTTATGACGTCATCAAACCCGACTTCTGGAAAGTAATATTTTTATAAGTTTACGAGCCCAGGCCGTATTTGTAGTTATACGATCTTTAAATTCTTCTATGCCATTTACTTTCAAGATGGGAGCGTCTGTGGAATTTATTGTGATTAACTTATGTTTTGCTAAATGTTGTAGTGTTAACGTTATTAACATACATACATACATAAATCACGCCTCTTTCCCGAAGGGGTAGGCAGAGACCACATCTTTTACACTCACCACGATCCCCGCATACTCCTACTACCATTGTTAAATTATAAATAAATTGCTTTTTTGTTTGATACATAAAAAAATAGGTTAATAAACCTGAGATTCTTCTACAGCTGAACGTGGCATTTTAGTCTTTTCAAAACTATTGGCTCTGTCTTCCCCGCAAGGGATATAAATGCGCATACATGAATGTATGTATAAAAACTAGTAAAAAATTAAACCATAGAGGTTTTAGTAAGCGAGATGACTATCCAGTTTCCCGGACAATGGCGCGCGAGCTGCATAAATATAAAATGCATTAAATGCAGCTGAAGTGTGGACGTTTTTACGAGGTCAACTCTAGTTACATTGTCAAATAAATTTAGTGCCTAGATAATATTATGAGTTATATCTTCATTTTAATGTTTTATGTAAGGTGTTAAACAGATTTCAATCAACTAATATTATAAATGCGAAAGTTTGTGAGTATGTCAGGATGTCAGTATGGATGTTTGTTACTCATTCACGCAAAAACTACTGAACCGATTACGATGAAATTTGGGATGTGGGAAGTTTATACATACATAATAGTGTAGAGTTTCCGCGGGATTGATAGTGTTCCCTTGCGGACGAAGTCGCGAGCGGCCTTTAGTTTTATATAAAAAAATATATAAATGAAATGTTGAGGAAAATTGAGTTTCTTGTTATAATGTTACAACTTACAGAAAAAAAGTAAAGGTACGTTACGTAGGCGTTTAATACCTTTAATATTTAAGGTAAATATATAAAACTTTACAATAACCGAGGAATATACACTACAAATTTTACTGTCGCCCGCTCAAAATAGTAATAACAAAAGACAAATTATTTTTGAACTTCACGAATTCATTACTACATATCTTACCAAATTACACAGAGCACATATTACCTTGCTCTGTGCTGGGGTCATCTAGGGGTAACTCGCGCCGCTCGTAAATATCCGAACAAATTAAAAAGTCCGTACGGACGCGTCGGCTGCCGTGCTGAGATACGATGCTACGTTCCTGTTGTAAGGTGCCTTTTAGAGTTTACAGAAGTGCATCTGATTACAAAAATAAAATCAGGACATTTCCCGTAGAAATTTTGCCTTTGTATTTTCTATGGGTTTTGAGTAGGTACATTTTGTAAGAAGTATCATGAAAATCGGTTCAGTGGCTTTACTTTGAAGATGTTGCAAACAGACTTACTATTGTCTATGTAATAAAATCCTATGCTAAAGCTTCATATATCTTATATGTTTCACAACTAAGTACATATTATATCATTTAAAATTAAATATCATAAAATTAAAAAAGCTTGTATAAAACAGCGTATGTTGTGATACATTTCTGTAGTCTCATTATTTTGTGTCAGAGTGTAAAGGGAATAGAAGGAGCATAATTTATACTTTTGTCTAGAGTAATAATTATTGTAGCTTTGCGAAAGTATTGAATTGGAACAAATTAAAAAGTATGGGCGAATGCATCCATTTTTATAACAATATGAGGAAATGCAATTGTCCGTGTTTGAATTAACTTGTGGGAATAATGTAAAATATGTAGGGTCCGTGTGGTTCCCGGCACCAATACGGGAAAGAATGGGACCACTCCATCTCTTTCCCATGGATGTCGTAAAAGGCGACTAAGGGATAGGTTTACAAACTTGGGATTCTTTTTTAGGCGATGGGTTAGCAACCTGTCACTATTTGATTCTCAATTCTATCATTAAGCCAAATAGCTGAACGTGGCCATTCAGTCTTTTCAAGACTATTGACTCTGTCTACCCCGCAAGGGATATAGACGTGACCATATGTATGTATGTAGGTACAATACAATAACTCTTTATTGCACCACAATAAATTACAGCAAATTGACAATCATGTATTAAAAACATAGCATCAAAAGGCGACCTCATCAATAAAAGCAATTACCAATTATTTTCAAATATACATAACATTTTCTTTACTTTTTAAGTAAAAATTCTAAGTCAACTAACTTTCCGAGTAACTATTGGTCTTATTTAAAAAAAAGTGACCGACAAAATAATACTTTTCCCTAAAACAATTGATGAAATGTATTTTGTTCATGCTAAGTAAAATAGCATATTAATTATCAGAGTTGACAATTATATGTTTTTACAAATTGCGCTAAGCAATCGTCAAGGCATACAGCTGCCCGTTCCCTTTCAGTCTTTTCAAGACTATTGGCTCTTTCAAACCCGCAAGTGATAAAGACGTGACGACTTTATGTATGTATGTATGTGCTGATTAGATATAAAACACTTCTACAAACAACCAATTACGTTTTAAAAAAGGCCACAAAATCCTATAAATGTTATCGTAACAACATCGTGTTTAACATTAGAACCAGCTACATTTCCTGTGAATTCAAACTTAACTTATGAGCTGACTAAACAAAATAAAGATTATAACGATTAATGTAAATGTCCGACACCCTTGTATTGACCTACAAAATTCCACTAAAATAGGAAATATTTTATGAACACCGGTATTGGAAGGGTGAGGGAATGAACACGGTTTGTGGTCTAAGTTAGAGGCGATGGAATATATTGTAGACTAGCTGTGCCCGCGCTTTCATCCGCGTGGAATAGTTATTTTGGGCATCAATAAAACCCTCAAGGATATAAAATTTTCCCCTTTTTTTTTTTCACATATTCCATTATTTCTTCGCTCCTAATAGTTGAAGCGTGATGTCATTTAACCTAAAGCCTTCCTCGATAAATGATCTAGTCAACACAAAAAAATTTCAATTCGAACCAGTAGTTCCTGAGAAGAGCGCTCTTTAAACGTCACATAGCGACAAATAGGATAGGATATAGGTTAAGCACAGACTAACAAAAGGAATTTGTAAGGCAGAGTTGACTGTAAAAGTGGGACAGGGCTAGCCTCGACGAACTACCGCTTCCTCATCAAGGATGATCATGACGAAGGCGTAGACGAAAGTATCTTGATCAAATTAACCGTCTAGCTTGCATAAAGAGAGTTATGAATGTGTATGAAGCGAAGGAAGTATGCAGAGATCGTGGCAAGTAGAAAGGTGTATTCTCTGCCTACCTTGCCGGGAAAGAGGCGTGATTTTATGTATGTATGTTTGTCGTAAAAGGCGACCAAGAGATAGGCTTACAAACTTGGTATTCTTTTTTAGACGATGGGTTAGCAACCTGTCACTATTTTAATCTCAATTCTATAATTTAGCTAAAAAGCTGAACGTGGCCATTCAGTCTTTTCAAGACTGTTGGTTCTGTCTACCTTGCAAGGGATATAGACGTGACCACATGTATGTATGTTTGCAACATGAAAAACAATTCAAATCATTCCCCTTCTCTCAAAATATCGCCGCAACAATCTTCGTTCGTTTGTCCGACAAATAAGTTTGTGACTTGCACCACACGCTAAACTCGCTGCCTTCATATCTCCCCTCAATCTCGGGACTACTTAGCACGGAACTGTTAATGCCACGGAATCACCGCAAGGATGTAGGAATTCTGATTGTGCAGACATTTTACCACCGTCTTGATGAGAGCTTTAAGGAAAAACGTAATGAGGTTATAGGTGTTCATGAAGAGCCGTGTGGTTCCCGGCACCAATACAAAAGAGAATGGGATCACTCCATCTCTTTCTCATGGATGTCGTAAAAGGCGACTAAGGGATAGGCTTACAAACTTGGGATTTTTTTAGGCGATGGGCTAGCAACCTGACACTAGTTGAATCTCAATTCTATCATTAAGCCAAATAGCTGAACGTGGCCATTCAGTCGTTTCAAGACTGTTGGATATAGACGTGACCATATGTATGTATGAATTCATTAATTACAAAAAATAGTTTAAGCATTGAAATCCTGTAAAGCTCGGTGAACTATAAATCGTAGTACACACTCACAACACATTTGCCAATGGCATTGTGTGCCCAGCCACGGAATATTTGCGTCCCATTATAAAATATATAGTTTACAGAAGTATCCCAACTAATATTATTAATGCGTAAGTAACTGGATAAATCTTAATTCTTGAAATATATACTTGATAAACTTTTAGACTTTTTGGCGGGAATAGAGACATTATGAGTTTTTTCGCGATAAAATATGATCGAACTCTGGAGTTTTTAAGAATAATCACCAGTCCTAGGACCGATGTTAGTCGTATGGTCATAATAAACAAACATACATACATACATATGGTCACGTCTATATACCTTGTGGGGTAGACAGAGCACAAAAGTTTTGAAAAGAATAATAGGCCACGTTCAGCTATTCGGTTTAATGATAGAATTGAGATTCAAATAGTGACAGGTTGCTAGCCCGTAGCCTAAACAAATAATCCCGAGTTTGTAAGCCTATTCCTTAGTCACCTTTTACGACATCCATAGGAAAGAGATGGAGTGGTCCTATTCTTTTTTGTACTGGTGCCGGGAACCACACGGCACGGCACGTCAAAATAAATGATGTGAAAATGATCGTATATAAAATAAACATATGTGCAATTTGTCCAAGACCCTAAAGTTTGAAGATTCATTCCGTACTCTCGACGCTGAATGTTCTATAGCTCATCAACATAGCACCGGCCGTGAAACTAACAACATCGTTAGCAGCGATACCAACCACATTCAACGGGTTTTCATTACTACAACCCTGTATAAGGTTTAGTTGGGTGATTGTATTATAAGCAGATGAAAGGCAGGCTAGAGCGTCATATAATTGCGGGTAAGACAGAGCCAACAGTCTTCAACAGACTGAATGGCCACGTTCTGCTATTTGAATGCTAGAATTGATATTCAAATAGTGACAGGTTGCTAGGCCATCGCCTAAAAGAAGAATCCCATTTACATAAGCCTATCTCTTAGTCGCCTTTTAATACATCCATGGTAAAGAGATGGAGTGGTCCCTATTCCTTTTTATATTGATGCCGGGAACCACAAGGCACCAAAATACACATTGGATGATACAACTGATAACCGCTTGTACATGCAATTCTAAAATCTGAGAATACAGATAAATAGGTTGATAATAAATTAATTACATACATACATAAAATCACGCCTCTTTCCCGGAGGATCCCGGACCTCTTTCCACTTGCCACGATCTCTGCATACTTCCTTCGCTTCATCCACATTCATAACTCTCTTCATGCAAGCGCGGCGGTTTCGGGTACCCTTGACCTGACCCTTTACCAGGACGTCCTTAATTTGATCAAGATACGTTCGTCTAGGTCTTCCCACTCTGACCTTGCCCTCTACACTTTGTATATCTGCTTAGTCAACCTGCTTTCTTCTCCACATGTCCGAACCATCTTAACATACCCTTTTCTATTCCTGTAACTACATCTTCTTTCACATCACAACATTCCCTTATCTCGCTGTTCCTTATCCGGTCACTCAAATTCACACCCATCATACTCCTTAACGCTCTCATTTCCACTGCATTTAATCTGCTTTCGTGCTTCTTTTGCCATACCCAACTTTCACTCCCATACATTAATGTCTGGACCAACACGCCCGCCGCGCACAGCCAGATAAATACATACATACATACATAAAACACGCCTCTTTCCCGGAGGGGTAGGCAGAGACTACCTCTTTCCACTTGCCACGATCTCTGCATATTTCCTTCGCTTCATCCACATTCATAACTCTCTTCATAAGATAAATAGGTTGACAATAAATTAATTACTAGCAATAAAGACTAACCTGCGGCTGGAGACAGCTTCGTGACGACTCCCCACCGCGACTTCCACTGCAACAAACAAACAGACATTACATAAAAATGTTGATGTTGACACTAAAGAGTTTGCAGGAGACAGTATTATTTTTGTTTTAATGCACAAAGCGTTGCCATTCTGCTAATATTATAAATGCGAAAGTTTGTGAGTATGTGTGCCGTGTGGTTCCCGGCACCAATACAAGAAAAAATAGGACCACTCAATCTCTTTCCCGTGGATGTCGTAGAAGGCGACTAGGGATAGGCTTACAAACGTGGGATTATTTTTTAGGCGATGGGTTAGCAAACTTTCACTATTTGAATCTCAATTCTATCATTAAGCCAAATAGCTGAACGTAGCCGAAAGCCATTCAGTCTTTTCAAGACTGTTAGCTCTGCCTACCCCACAAGGGATATAGACGTGACCATATGTATGTATGTTTGTGAGTATGTCAGTATGGATGTTTGTTACTCTTTCACCCAAAAACTACTGAACCGATTACGATGAAATTTTGTATGTAGGTAGCTGAAGACCCAGAATAACATATAGGTTAATTTTTCCCGGAGTTTCCCGCGGGATTGATAGGGTTTCCATGCGGACGAAGTCGCGGGCGGCCTCTAGTAAGATATATCTCTACACTATAACATGGAAAACTGTAAATCGCGCAAACGTAAAATGCGACTACGGCACTTTCCATCCAAGTACCATATCCATCCATGTAATCAGGTCTGTGTCCCGTGCGGGGTAGACGGAACCAGCAGAAGTCTGACAGGCCACGTTCAGCTGTTTGGCCTAATGATAGAATTGACATTCAAATAGTGACAGGTTGCTAGCCCGTCGTTTGAAAGAAGAATCTCAAGTTTATAAACCTCTCGTCGCCTTTTACGACTATCATGAGAAAGAGAACAATAAGACTGTGGCTCTGTCTACTCCGCAAGGGTTAAGACGTGACCATATGTATGTATGTATGTGAAAGAGATGGAGTAGTCCTATTCTCTTTGCTATTGGTGCCGGGAACCACACGGCATTTTGGATAACCATTTTGTTTACTTATTTTTTAAATACATAACAGCATTACTTAGCAATTTCTCGAGAAAATCTACCTTATTATGTTAAAAATTCCGTGACAAAATTGTCCGAACAACCAATGGTTGTACGAGTATTACAGAGGCTCGCCCGCAACTCGTTAAAAATTGTTCTGTTTCGAAACAGCGTAGCAAAACTTGTATAGTGTATTTTTATAGCCGGTACCGTATTATTCTTAGTGCAGTTTGCGCCGTCACGAAAATTAGGTTTTAATTTACAAGCGAAAGCGGGTACATATCGATATACAACTGCACAAACAGCAAGAAGAAGAAAATGCTGCAATGCAGTTTGTTGCCGCTTCTTTGCACTGACGCCTTGGAAGCGGCAGTAAACTTAGTTTTGGGTAATTTATTTGACGTAAATCAATGTTGTTAAACCAAAAGATTTGACAATTATTAAGCGATATGAAGTATCCTATAATAATGAATAAATATTTTAAATTTTTAAAAACCATTTATGTGATTCATATTCTTGTTAATCATATAACTTTCTGAGCCATTGGCTCAAATATTACAGCCTGTTTAATTCAAATTTTTCAATATTATACGATTGACGACTTTTTTTTGTTTGATTTTGGAATTGACATTGAATACAAATTAATCATATTGACACAATAAAATGTTTAATTAAATTAAATTATGCTATTCTGAATTGAATTAAATGAAAAATCGAATTGAATGTAATTAAATGGACAAAACCGTTTGCCGATCCAATCTTAATTTTGCTAGAGATGGAGTGTCCCTATCCTATCTTCTGTTTGTATCGAGAACACACGCCACTTTTTTCATTATACCTTCAATATAACACTTTCAAATAAATTGAAGAAAATATTTAATCTCCTTTTTCTCATGACTTACGCCATATTCTAGCGCAACAGACAAATAGCCTTCAGCGGGCGGGCGGGCAATAAAATCCAGCGTTTTATCGCTCAGACGTAGACCTGCTTGGTAACCCTCGTACCTGCTATCTGATGTCCTACCTAGGTCTACGAATATCATCCTACTAACACCGCCTATAACTTAAAAAATGATAAACATATAAGTAGCAATGCTGTGACGGTACTGAGGATTTTCAAATTTATAAGCATATCCCTTAGTTAGTAGAAGTCGTGCCGTGTGGTTCCCGGCACCAATACAAAAAAGAATGGGACCACTCCATCTCTTTCCCATGGATGTCGTAAAAGGCGACTTAGGGAATAGGCATACATACTTGGGATTCTTTTTTGGGCGATGGGCTAGCAACCTGTCACTATTTGAATCTCAATTCTATCTTAAAGCCAAATAGCTAGGGATATAGACGTGATTATATGTATGTATGTATGTATATCCATTAGTCGCCTTTTACGACATCCATTGGGAAGAGATGGAGTTGTTCTATTGTTTTTCTATTGATGCCGTTAACCACACGACATACATTATTATAATAAACGTAACGATTTGATCATGGTACATTGGAATCCAAATATGGACTTATAGGAGTACTTACCAATCTATATCTATACATATAATAAATCTGTAGAAAGGTCAATTCTGTACATTGAAAATATTGAAAAAATAAATAGCAGGGGGTGTTACTGGATCGATACTAAACACAAAAATGTGATTAAAAATTTTTTTGTCTGTCTGTCTGTATGTTCAGGCATCACGTGAAAACTAACGGTTCGATTTTGATGAATCTTGGTATAATTATACCTTATTATCCTGGGCGTAAAATAGGATACTTTTTATCCCGAAAAAATACGAAGAAAAAAAATCTTAATTTTTCAGTTTATCCATAGACGTTGTTCTGAAGAACCGCGAACACACGTTGCATTACCCGCAGTGGATTTAGCGCCGTAACCTGTAGCGCCGAAAGTCGGCTTTGGCTTGAACCGTTTTCTGCACAAGCGGGCCGCTACTAATTACTATGAAAAAAATACTACATAGCAACATTAATTCCCATCAAGCTGAAAATGAGTATAATTATTTAAAACACAATCAAAAGCATTATTTCAAAATTCCCCATGATTCCGGTTTAAGGAAAAAAATTTACTCACGGTCAAAGGTAAAAAATGGGTGTATCGCAATTTTCTTTAAAACGGTAAGTTTTTCAAATCGGAAAATTACCTCAGACATAAATTGTAGATCATTAAGTTATCTATAAAAAAGGTATCAATAATTTTTTTCAACAAAGCTACCGTTTCTGTGATATAACGATGCAAAAAGTTGCAAGCGTCATAATATGCATCAGTTTCCTTGCCACCTCTGAGGTAGTGTACTATTAGCGCGTTTTTTTTAACATTTTTATTATTAAACTTGAAAAAGTCTGAAATAGGTTAGAATAAACACGTGTTTTCACTACGCAGTGGCACTCAAGACTAGCTTTCGCATTTATTATTTAAAAAAAATAGAATAACCCTAAGTGAAGAAAATCATCTTAGGACAATAATAGAGATTACAATTATCAAATTCAATGCAATAATCAAATTAAAACTAAAACTACTTATAAAAAGAAAGAAAAAAGATGACTACAAACTAAAATTTAATTTATAAATTGTACAGTCCTTGCATAGCATCAACATGCGGGAATGTGCCCAGAAGGCTGGCAGCATTGCCAATTCGAATGGCAATGCTGATTCTCTGAGCCAGATAATTTCCAGCCCTCCGGTCAAGAGATACCTCAGTTAGCTTTTTCGACAATTGTCGGAAAAGCTAATAGGGAGATAGGTTCCCCGGTCCCAGAATTTCTACCCCAAAAGGTTCAAAAGTATAGATATTACCGATACCTACATATTTGCGCCTTTTGAGGTTTTTTGCCTGATTTGAAGCAGAACGGCCTTAGATTTAGTAATCTGAAGATGAGACGGCGCAAGTGTGTCGACACAAGTAGCATCCCACACCAAAGGCCGCCCCAATCTCCAGGGTACCAAAGTCATACCATCCGGTCTCTTGGCATCATCCCGAGCCAGACCGTTTGGTTCTAGCACGGCTGGAACATGGATGGTGGCAAGAGCACGGACGATTATATTATTTAGGGCGGCATGGCGCCCTAAACGGCCGGCACTCCTAGGGCATGAGAGGCCGTGGTGTCCATAGCCGACAACGGTATCCCCACAAGGACTACTATTATTAAAGACTAACGGTATTTCATGTGTTGAGCATTCTGAGATAAAGCATCTATACGACCCTAGCCACGTACACAATTAAACAGAGAGACAGATGTTGTCTCAAGGTTTCACTACAGTATAAATGAAGGGACTGGGTTTCATTATACTTATGTATAGTTTATATTTTGAATTCAAGTTAAAATTACCGACAGAACAATATTTTTACTTATATTACTGCTACATAGAGTATATACGAGACGTGCTTATGCATATTATGACGCTTGCAACTTTTTGCATCGTAATATCTCAGAAACGGTAGCTTTATTGAAAAAAAATATTGATTCCTTTTTATAGATATCTTTATGATCTACAATCTATGTCTGAGGTAATTTTCCTATAATACTTACCGTTTTGAAGAAAATCGTGAAAATCCCATTTTCTTACCTTTGACCTTGGGTAATTTTTTTTCTTATACCGGAATCAAGGGGAATTTATATGCAATAATGCTTTTGATTGTGTTTTAAACAATTATACTCATTTTCAGCTTGATGGGAATTAATGTAGCTTCATTCCTATTTTTTGGTCTAAATTGACCGGACTGAAAATAAAATGGAGAAATAAACCATCTACGCGAAGACCGACATCCGCGCGGACGGAGTCGCGGGGGAAAGCTAGTAGTTAATAAATCAACAACGTACATAAAAAGTAGTTCAATTCTTGTAATTGAATCCTTATCCTAGAAAAGATCCTTGTAATTGCTCGGAGCAAAGGAAAGGGACAATTTGTGCTCATTAAGTTTACATTTACTCGTCTCCCAAGTTTAAGGGGTAACCTATTTGAAAAAGAAAGTTTTATAAAGCAATTAGGCCTCTTTTGTCCAGGGTTAGAAGCCGAAAACGATGTTAATGAAATGGGTGAAGTTTTAATGAACGAATGAAAAGAACTGTCTGATTATATTGAGTATATTGTGTGAATATCAAGTAGTATGGAGATTAGTATTCAAAGAGAGTGGACAAAAAAATTGGATGGAACTAAAGAAATGAATTGGATAGGGAGTTGAACTGTGGTTTTGATAAATGGTGATTTTTGTAGGTGTTCAATTTCAAAGTTATTCTTTGGTTTTTATATATTTTAATAATTATAAATTACAATTATATTAATTTATATTTGGTTATTATTTTTATACTACTATATATACATACTACTATATATTTTATAATACATACATAAATCACGCCTCTTTCCCGGAAAGGTAGGCAGAGACCACATCTTTGCACTTGCCACGATCCCTGCATACTTCTTTCGCTTCATACACATTCATAACTCTCTTCATGGAAACAGTAGCCTGCGACTAAACCTTTTGTTTGCAGGCTTCTATTTTATATGTGTATTGATTTGGGATACCGTTTTTCGTAAACTTTGGCGGGCAAAAGAATATATTTTAAAATGTGTACTTAACACAGACTTAAGTAGCCATTAATGGGACCATTATTACTAACGGAGCAGTAAATCTAAACTGGTTTATCTCTGGTTTGTTTATAGCTCTGTGAAGCCCATTATCGGTCTGAATCGAGATTCGCTGGATTCGAAGTGAGAATTTAAAGATTCCTTATCACTATACAATTATATAAACTTATAGCGAATAGGAGCACATTTATATCTTGGAATATATAAATCACGTCTATATCCCTTGCGAGGTAGACAGGGCCAACAGTCTCGAAAAGATTGAGAGGCCAACTTCAGCTGTTTGTATTAATGATAGAATTGAGATTCAAATACAGACAGGTTGCCAGTCCATCGCCGAAAAGAAGAATCCCAAATTTATAACCTATCCCTTAGTCGCCTTTTACAACATCCATGGGAAAGATATGGAGTGATATTTTTCTTGTTTCTATTGGTACCGAGAGCCACACGGCATTTCCTAATGAAGCTGGTGGATATCTTAATTATTTTAAATATAAAATTTCTATTTTTTATATATTAACATTATAAAATTTTAACTTAAAAAATTCAAATAGATAAGTGAATATAGAGAAAATACTGAAAATAAAACAAAATTGTTTAAGTAAATAAGTGAATATGGAAAAAATAAAAATGAATAAAACAAACACTTGCTTCCTTAACTCATATTTACATACTCATTTCAAGTTAAACACACTCCAAGTTAAATTAGCGAGGCTTGCGTCTGTTTGCGTTAACTTAGACTTGTCTTAAACCGAGATTAAGACGTCGCACTGACTGCAGTAATTATTAGTTAGTGTTCGCTTTTTGAGCGTTCACGAAACGCTGCCAAGATGGAGTACTACATACATACATATGGTCGCGTCTATTTCCCTTGTGGGGTAGACAGAACCAACAGTCTTGAAAAGACTGATAGGCCACGCTCAGCTATTTGGCTTAATGATAGAATTGAGATTCAAATAGTGACAGATTGCTAACCTAAAATGACATATAATAAAATAAAGCCAGTTTCCAAAGCATAGATAATAAGCAATAAATATTCTTTCAATAAATCTTTATGACTTTGCACATTTCACCAAACGTTGCATAAAAGTTATGAAATTTCTATAAAAATGTGAAATTTCTACCAAGAAATTTGTTTGTCATATGACAAAGTGTTGCATCGGAAATTGATTTCTTAGTTTACACTCAAATGGAAGGGGTAGGAAGACCATAGGGTGGTGTTAGAAATGCATTATGAACTCTATGCCTAAGTTCAAAGACTTAGTTTACTTAGTTAGTATAAACTTATTCCTCACATTTTGAAAAGTAGTTTTTCTTTTGTTCGTGATTCAAATCTTTAAGATGGAACAAACATTTTCAAATATGTAAATCATTAACTTGAGTCAATATATTTAGATGTTTTTGTTTCAATTTTTTATAGTTTTGCCGTGTCGTGTGGTTCCCGACACCAATATAAAAAAGAATACGCATATTAATATAAATAATAATCCATAGGAAAAAGGTGAAGTGCTCTCCATCTCTTTCTCATGGATTTCGTATAAGGCGGCTAAGAGTTAGGCTTATAAAATTGGGATCTTACTTTTAGGCGAAAGGCTAGAAACTTGTCACTTTTTGAATGTAAATTCTCTCATTAAGCCTATCAGCTGAACGTGGCCTATAAATCATTTAAGACTGCTGACTCTGTCTACCACACAAGGGACATAGAGGTAATTATATGAATGAATGAATTTTAAAGTTTTTATGTTTTATTCTCTTGAAAACATATTGTTCATTAATTCCTAATTCACGGAACTAATATATTTTTGACTTCCATTGATTCAACTAATCATCCTTCTGTTTTTTCATAGCAGCCATTTTTGTTATCAAAATCGCTGATGCCAAATATATTTCATCAAATTCAGATGAAAGTGACTTTATAAAAAAATCAATAAAATTAATATTTTTTTTTATCAAACAAAAATGATTTCGCAAGCGAACAAAAAATAAGCTTTCATCTGAAAAACAATTTCGACCCCCAGAATTCGACCTGACATCATCAGTTATCTTTTGAAATGTCAAAAAACATACTATTATTCTCAAACAGTGACGTAGTGGCTGGCAATGACATTTTTATTGTGATAACCACCTCCCTCAACAAGGGTTATAAAACAGGGTCAATAAAAAGATAAAGCTGTATACCCAGACACGTATAGTTAAATGGATTAAGTTTGTCATAAACTCCTTGATTGCATTTGTAGCGGGAGCGATGATTCGGCTCGACCGCCACCAAAGGGAAGATCTTCCGCCAGGCTGGTGTTATGCCTGGGGAACCGCGGCTCCGACGATGTTGTGTCGGAGGTTGTATATATTAGCTCCAATCCGTGAAATCTTTGCTTGCGCGATTTAGGTTTTTCGCTGTTTTTGACTGATAGCGTCGCGTGATTTTTTTTTTGTGACTTATGGCGTATAAATTTCCCTACACATGCTTATTATTTTCTGTACATAACGTTTATTATCATTAATTTAACTGAAAAATATCTAGCCATACATTTTACACCTTTCCAACAGATGGTGAACCTTTTCACAAATACGCTCAAAGCAATAGTGCCTGCTTAAAAACTTTTTAAAAATTTAAAAAAAAATTGTAGCTCGTTTACACCAAGATTTTTCTTACCCCTTATAACTATCAACATTAATCGTAAGATTTAAACAAAAAACAAATTCGAACGTACCCGACTTCTTAAGAACCAACTTGACTTCTGTACTTAAAATGTTTTGGATCAACGCCTCGTGTTGAATACCCAATGAAAGGATATACTGATAATGGCTGTTTTTAGACGTTTCTCGAGGGCTAATCATGACCTACTGGTTCGGAAGGGGGTCAAAATATTTATCAAAAAAACAACAGACAAATTGTTATGTCTTCATCTTTAACGGATTGTCTTAGATTTTACTTCTGGGGTACATTTTATATACCTACATATAGTCACTCCGATATCCCTTGCTGCGTAGACAGAGCCAACAGTCTCTCAAAGACTGAAAGGCCACGTTCAGCTGTATGGCTTTATGAAGGAATTGATATTCAAATAGTGACAGATTGCTAGTTCATCACATACAAGGGGAATCCCAAGTATATAAACCTATCCCTTAGACGCCTTTCACGACGTCCAAGAGAAAGAAGTGGTTCTATTCTAAAGTGCCGGAAACCACAAGGCACCTTTTACTATTTGTTAAAATAAAATTTGTTGGAATTTATTTATTCATTTATTAATTAAATTTTTTGAACATAAAAAGAAAAACTTCGTATAAAGGCTATTTATCTGAAAAGAAATAAAATTTTCACCCAGCAGACGCCTAACCAATAAGGCGACTGCTAGTATTACAAAAAGTAATACAATTTTTTTTATCATTTAATTTCAAAAAATATCTAATAAATAGTCATATGAAATATTGTTTTATTAAAACGGATAACAGAAAAGGAAACTCAACAGTAAAAGATACAATAGAAGGCTAAGATAGGATTTGTTCACAAAAAAAATTCTCAATCAAAATTTTGTTTATCTCTCACAAATTCATGTAATCAAAACGTAAGACCAGTTCATCCCCGATAAGTAAAAAATAATATCAGCGGGATTAAAACAAGCCGTATTTTCCCTTTACCAAACAAGTCATTTCGCTGCAGACCGTTCTAAAACATACATATGGTCACGTCTATATCCCTTGCGGGGTAGACAGAGCCAATAGCCTTGAAAAGATTTAATATGGCCACGTTCAGCTATTTGGCTTAATGATAGAATTGAGATTCAAATAGTGACAGGTTGCTAGCCCATCGCCTAAAAGAGGAGCCTATCCCTTAGTCGCCTTTTACGACAACGGTGGGAAAGAGATGGAGTGGTCCTATTCTTTTTTGTATTGGTGCCGGGAACCACTCGGCGTTCTAAAACCCGAAAAAAAAACAAAACAAAATCGTCATTAAACCTCTTCACATAAAAACATTACATCCATACAATTAAATGGACTTTAAACCGACACCCCATCACCAACGACAGTAGGATAAGCTTCGTTGATCCTGCTCAGAAGCGCTTAATATTTTATTGAAAAACCTTGGAAATTCCACCAGATGGAATTAACAATGTACAGTTTTGGGGCCCTTAATTGAATGTATAGGTTCTTGTAAGAAGATTACGACCCTTTGTGGCAACCCTGGAAAGCGGGATAAGGCTGTCTTGGCTATAAATAAATAATAAGATGGCAACACTAGGGGAACATAATTCAACACACGTGTACGTTGCAAAGTACCTTGACGGCCTCTGTGGCGCAGCGGCAGTTGTCTGTGACACCGGAGTTCCCGGGTTCGAATCCCGGACAGGGCATGATGAGAAAAGAACTTTTTCTGATTGGCCTGGGTCTTATCTATATAAGTATTTCTTATAAAATATAGTATCGTTGAGTTAGCATCTCGTAACCCAAGTCTCGAACTTACTTCGAGGCTAACTCAATCTGTGTACCTAATTTGTCCCGTATATATTTATATTTTACCACATGACCACCAACCCTCTCTCTAATTGCCTACAGAGTATTGTTTGATATCTCAGTTACAGTTATTCCATAGACTGGATTTTAAAAGAATAGAAATAAACTCCCAAGCTTGTCTAAAAGCGAAAAAAGAATAGTGTCTCTTACCGCTTACAAAAATCAATCAAGGTAAAGATTCTTAGTTGATATATTTTTTATACCACCGCCAAAATTTTCCAAACTTTCTTACCATATAATACAAGAGTAAAATATTAACTATCAGAAACTTTCACAAAAAAGTTTACTAGACTTACTACTACTTAGACCATTATACTAGTAAACTTTAGAGAGGGAGTTCTTATTTAAATTTATAATGACCTTTTTCAAGTAAATTTTTAAATTTACTTCAAAAACCAGATCCTGTTTCGGGAAAACAGGAAAATTTCCCCAAATCCATCGGATTATTCTTAAGATTTTCGCTTAGCTGGCAAGTGGAGATCTTGATTTGGTCCGATAATGTCTTTATGCAGCAATAAACAAGCCGAGAGAACCGTGCGGGTGTAATCCGCAGCTATGCGATCCGAGTGTATGTCGGATTTATATCGAGCGGTTAAAACATCTACGTTATACAGTACAAAATGGTCGATGCAGCGTTTTGTGGGTTGATGGTTTTTGTAGTAATTTTTAAACGGTCGGCTTTTAAAATGTCATTTCTTTTCAACGGGTTAGTTGGAAAAAATTGGAAAGCGGACGCCGGACTCTGAAGCATAGCAATGAAAGGTAATTAAGTTGACGTTGTTGAGGAAAATGCTGCAGTGCAGTTTGTTACATCTTCTTCTGCACTGACGCCTTGGAAGCGGCAGTAAACTTAGTTTTTTAGTAATTTTTTGACGTCAACCAATGTTGTGAAACCAAACGTTTCGACAATTATTAAGCGATATGTAGTATCCTATAATAATGAATAAAAATTTTTAATTTTGTATAACTTATTACATGTTACGATGAGATGACCAGCTAAAATGCGCAAACAATGCGTGAATGGGGCACAGGTTCAATTCCTACCTCGGCCAAGTACCAATAACTCTTGTCTGAGTTATGTACATTAGTTTAAGTGGTAACCGTAGCTCCTGCATTGATGGAAAACACTGGATGTGTAACCATGCTCTAATATGAGTAAGGTTTTCCTGCAAAGATTGCGGAAGTCAAATAGGATATTCTTAGAGTAAACACCAGATTCACACAATCTGGGGTCATAGTCGTAAAAGCACCAGGCTAATTTCTAGACAAACGCCTAGAGGAAGAATAATGTAATAAAATATTTACTGTATTTTTACAAAAGTGCCGTGTGGTTATCGGCACCAATACTAAAAAGAATAGGACCACTCTATCTCTTTCTATCATTCATCATATCATTTTCTATCATTCATTTCAAGAATACTTTTTGGTAATTTATTATAAAATCTTATGCAATTAATCAGAAATGATTTCCCTACCTTAGCCAGCCGATGTGCTGGGATCGACAACTTATAATTGTTCCGCAGTGATCTACTAGTACATTCACCTACTTTTTTGAAAGAGTCTAAGTTTTTCCTAACGAGCATGCAAGACTGTTGGCTCTGTCTACCTCGCATGGGATATAGACGTGACCATATGTATGTATGTTTTTACAAAAATATAAAAAAATTTAGATCAGCTCTATATAAGTCCACATTCCGCGGCCCCATCGGTGGGATCTGAAGGAACCTTAAGACCCTTTTTGGGGGTAAGACGGACGAGTTCAATAAATTGGAGGGTGCGAGCCTGAATTACTCGGTACTCGAGTCTGTCTGTGTGTTTTTGTGGATTTTATTTACAACCTTATTCAGGTTCAGTTCTTGATAAAAAACAATGAATGAATTTATAAACGAGTAGGTTGGAACATGGGGCATGTGTGCGTTATGTAAAACATATATATATATATATGGTCACGTCTATATCCCTTGTGGGCTAGACAGAGCCAAGGGATCTTAGTCGCCTTTTACCATATCCATGGGAAAGAGATGGAGTGATCCTTTTCTTTTTTGTAATGGTGCCGGGAACCACACGGCACATTATGTAAAACCACCACAAAATGCTAAGCTTTAATTCTGATCTCGAGGCAAAGAAAAACAAATTGTGCGCCAGCTGTAATACTTTCCACGAAGATTGTAGAAATCGATGTAGGGAATAAAGTTTAAAAACACGGGATTCTTCTTTTAGGCGATATGCCAGGAACCTGTCTCTATTTGAAATTTCATAATAATGCCGTGTGGTTCCCGGTACCAATACAAAAAAGAATAGGAACACTCCATCTCTTTCTATCATTCATCATATCATTTTCTATCATTCATTTCAAGAACACTTTTTGGTAATTTATTATAAAATCTTATGCAATTAATCAGAAATGATTTCCCTACCTTAGCCAGCCGATGTGCTGGGATCGACAACTTATAATTGTTCCGCAGTGATCTACTAGTACATTCACCTACTTTTTTGAAAGAGTCTAAGTTTTTCCTAACGTGCATGCAAGACTGTTGGCTCTGTCTACCCCGCATGGGATATAGACGTGACCATATGTATGTATCTATGTTTTTACAAAAATATACAAAATTCAGATCAGCTCTATATAAGTCCACATTCCGCGGCCCCATCGGTGGGATCTGAAGGAACCTTAAGACCCTTTTTGGGGGTAAGACGGACGAGTTCAATAAATTGGAGGGTGCGAGCCTGAATTACTCGGCACTCGAGTCTGTCTGTGTGTTTGTGTGGATTTTATTTACAACCTTATTCAGGTTCAGTTCTTGATAAAAAACAATGAATGAATTTATAAACGAGTAGGTTGGAACATGGGGCATGTGTGCGTTATGTAAAACATACATACATATGGTCACGTCTATATCCCTTGTGGGCTAGACAGAGCCAACAGTCTTGAAAATCGGCCACGTTCAGCTATTTGGCTTAATGATAGAATTGAGATCCAAATAGTGACAGGTTGCTAGCCTATCGCCTAAAAAAAGAATCTCAAGTTTGTAAGCCTATCCCTTAGTCGCCTTTTACGACATCCATGGGAAAGAGATGGAGTGATCCTATTCTTTTTTGTATTGGTGCCGGGAACCACACGGCACATGGTACACGGCACATTATGTAAAACCACCACAAAATGCTAAGCTTGAATGCTGATCTCGTAGCAAAGAAAAACAAATTGTGCGCCAGCTGTAATACTTTCCACGAAGATTGTTAAAATCGATAAAAGGAATGAAGCTTAAAAACATGGGATTCTTCTTTTAGGTGGTATGTCAGGAACCTGTCGCTCTTCGAAATTTCATAACTATGCCGTGTGGTTCCCGGCACCAATAGAAGAAAAGAATAGGACTACATATCATTCCCGTGGATGTCGTAAAAGGCGAATAAGGGATAGGCTTATAATCTTGGGATTCTTCTTTTAGGCAAATAACTGAACGCGGCCATTCAGTCTTTTCGAGACTGTTGGCTCCGTCTACCCCGCAAGGGATATAGACGTGGCCATATGTATGTATGTTGTTTTGTTTACTCAATCTGTGTGCTTAAAAATTATTTAAAAAAAGTCGTCTCACAGCTATGTATGTTAACTTGCTGAACCTATAAGTAAGGTTAGATACATAGAACGTGTTCACATAAGCACTGATAATAATCTCGCACCAAGCCCTTTATCTGCCTTTGCACCTCAACAAGTTTTATTCGCGACTAGTTGATAACCACGACTTTGTTTACGTGACTGAACGGTTTATTTCTTAAAATTTAGCCAGACCAGTATTGTGCTGCATCTGATGATTCAGATCTTGAATTTTATTCATCACCAGAAAATGGTCATCAGGCGGAACAACTTTTGTTAAGGCGTCATTTCTTTAATTAATATCGCTTAGCTGAACCTTCGCGGTTTGAATTAGTGTTTCAGTTTTCAACATAATTAATAGCCTGTATGTGTGTTGAATAGCTAAATAATAAATAATAGTTTCATTCGACTCCGTTCAGTAGTTCCGGAGATAAACGTTTACGAACAAACACCTTTTTTTTCTAAATACTTTCCTAATATTTTTTCTTTATCTAACATACATACATACATATATATGATCACGTCTTTATCCCTTACAAGGTAGACAGAGCCAACAGTCTTGAAAAGACTGATAGACCACGTTCAGCTGTTTGACCTGAATGATAGAATTGAGATTCAAATAGTGACTGGTTGCTAGCCCATCGCCTAAAGGAAGAATCCCAAGTTTATAAGCCTTTCCCTTAGTCATCTTTTACGACATCCATGGGAACGAGATGGAGTGGTCCTATTATTTTTTTATTGGTGCCGGGAACCACACAGCACTATCTAAATATATTTGATATACAGACATTTCTTTTTTTACCGTTTTATATTGTATATACGTACCGACTTACACGAGGCGCGACGTGAACGATGCGATACGGGCTCGGGGTCTATCTGCTCGGCAGTTTGCCAGTGTTACCACGATTTATGAAGGTCCAGGTTCCTTTACGGGGTGGGAGACGTTGACAAGATACTTGGGTGTTGATTATTAGTTTATACGACGAACAAGTTGTATAAGGTAAAGTGGTTACCGCTTCTTCTGCACTGACGCTTTGGAAGCGGCAGTGAACTTAGTTTAAAGTATTTTTTTGACGTCAAGCAATTTTGTGAAACCAAAAGTTTGTCTTTTATTTTATTTATAGATTTGTGTACATCAAACAGTGAGTACAGAATTTTTTTGATTGCGGTTAAAAAAATGATTACTATCCAAATTGAAAACGCGTCCAATATCGACTTGTCAAATTAACATCTGGCTTATTATTCCCCACAAAGACGTAATTTCCGTCCACTCGGCCGTCAAAACCAACCTATTTCTTTATTCAGATGCGAGTAATTCACTCCTCCCATTGTTCTCTCGCAAGGAATATTTTTTTAAGTATATTTTCTCGTTTTGACGGGTTTGCTGCAAACAGCTTTTTCGGACAAAGAAATGTGTTTTTTTTTTTATTATATCGCGCAGATCTATAACTTAGCATAGAAATATATTGTCTTCGTCTCTCAGTAAAGGAAATGTTCAATTGGAATTATAAATTATAATGATTCGTATCCTTCCTAAGTCATTGCTGACTTCTGCAAGGCCTTATTTAAAAAATATCATGGGTCTAGATTTTAAAAATAAATGTCCCGAATGGTTCAAGCCACTTTAGTATAAGACCACTCCATAATATATCTTTCGCATGGATGTCGTAAAAGACGATTAAGGGTAAGGCTTTGAATAAACTTGGGTTTATTTTTTTGAGGCTAACAACCTGTCACTATTTAAATCTCGATTCCATCATTGAGCCATATACTTAGCTGAACGTGGCCTATTAGTCTTTGCAAGACCGGCTCTGTTTACCCCGCAAAGGTAGACGTGACTATATGTCTATATCCTTGTCACTATGACATCGTAACACGATCAAATTATTTCAGATTACCCTCCCACCTCGCAAGTTCGGAACTACGAATCCACTTAAAGTTTAACAGCAGTTTTATGTAGTGTTGGCAAAAAGTTTCAACAATACTGTTAGTGGGTCTGAAAGAACTCCCACGCCCGCTTTATAGTTGAAGACTGCAAATTATTGTGTTCATTGTTTTGTTAGGGAATCAGCGATAAAGTCACTCGTAAGCAAAAAAAAATATCTGAATCGAATCCCACCGATCTAATACACTAAAATAAAAGATTTATTCAATTTTCAAAACATGCTAAAACTAAAGGAATAGTACTCAAATAAATTACATACATACATACATAAAATCACGCCTCTTTCCCGGAGGGGTAGGCAGAGACTATCTCTTTCCACTTGCCACGATCTCTGCATACTTCCTTCGCTTCATCCACATTCATAACTCTCTTCATACAAGCTCCGCGGTTAAAATACATTTTGTGTACAAAAAGAGAGATAGAAATAGTATTTGGCTACGTCTCCGGCTTAATTGTGTATTTGTATGTATTCTCGGAAATTTGGCAAATGTAGATAATATACATTTCCAAGAAATTCGGTGTTCTCGGTAATGTACGAAATTGAGACATTAATTTCCAGGAAATTCTGTACATTACCAGGAAATTCTATTCTAAACATAATAAATTATGATCCCTCAAAATCCCAAAAGATCATAAGTCAATACAGACATTTATAAATAATACAGGTATTAAAAGCGCACTCAAGGTACCTTTATTTTATTTCGGAGAAATAAGGGTACATTACGTGCGCTTAAATAACATGACAAGTAATCACGTCTATATCTCTTACGGGTTATATAAGAGCCAACAGTCTTCAAAAGAGAGAGAAAGGCCACGTTCAGCTGTTTGGCTTAATGATAGAATTGAGATTCAAAGAGTGACAGGCAGCTAGCCCATAGTCTAAAAGAAGAATCCCAAGTATCTTTAAGTCGCCTTTTACGACATCCACGGGAAAGAGATGGAGTTGCCTTTTTCTATCGATGCCGGTAACCATACTGCACGTTTTATACCTGTATTATTTATAAATAGTATAAGTTTATTACAACGCAGAAGTTAATCACAAAAAATAACCAGTTAAAACAAATGTTATCGAGTGAGTTACATCCCTATCCCCAGGAATTACCCGCATGTGGTCACCCCAGCGCTGGCAGTTAGTTTTAGCTTCGTTTTATTTATTTACCGACTTGCCTTTGATTGGGCGATTTGTTTAGTTTAAACAGTAGGGGTAGTCAGTTTATTTTTCAAATCGGATGACCGTTTGCATAAGTGCGTTAGAAATTCGGGGTTACTGTAGGTACCAGTAAATTGATTGATTTTCTTGGTCCTGACACGCCAATGTTTATATCTGAATTGTATCACTACGCCATACAACTGAACGTGGCCTTTTCAGTCTTTCCAAGATTATTGGCTCTGTCTACCCCGCAAGGGATATAGACGTGTTTATATGTATGTATGATAGCTTGATGGGGATACATACATATAATCCCCTCTATATCCCGTGATGGAATTGATGGGAATGTGTGGTTATAGCAGCTATAATTAGTTAGATTTAATGAGTTACTGAATGAATTACTTTTTTTTACAGTTTTATAATGTGCTTTTAACGTGTCAAATTTCTCTAAGAATATTGAAAAAACTAAGATTTCTTTTTTTTTCAGACATATGATTTAATGAACAAAGTTACGAGTTGTACGACATTAATCAACCCTCTGTTTCCAAAACTTTACGTCAATCCCACCACAATAAAAACCCCTACAGGTTCTAATAAATCCATCTCCTTGAAAAGGCATTTCACCGCCATCTTTGTTTCTCAATCCCCACTATTTATCCCCACTACTAAAGAGGCAAATAAAAACGTTATCAATCGGTCGGTGCAGGCGGCTTCCGGACTAGCGGATTAGTGTGGTCACCCTACTGTTTAAGTGCGCACACTTTCTTTATTTCTTCACTTATGTTGAGAGAATATTGGCACGGTGGTCGAATGTTTACTGATAATTTTTACGACGAAATTTTACTGCTTTGGAAGCAGGCAGTAACCTTAGACAGTAATCTTAGTTTTAAGTAATTTATTTGACGTCAACCAATGTTGTGAAACCAAAAGCTGACAATTATTAAGTGATATGAAGTGTCATATAATAATGAATAAAAAAAAATCGAATTTACGGTATGAGTCAAAATAGCGAGCTTAAGGTATACTACCTTGGTCATACTTTCAATTATGTATGTTCATAATAAATGACCAAGATTCGAATCTGGGAGGGCACACAATACCAACTTAAAAAAAAAATTGCTTTTTATTACCGACTCAGGGCAAGCACATTATCACAGCGCTACGTCGGCTATCACTATAAATAAAATGACAAACAACATCTTCCAATAAAAAATATCTTCCAATAATAAATATATACGGAATCATTACATTTAATTACGGTCTCTCGTGGTTGTCTGTGCGTGAGTGTGCAATCAATCTTGAGGGTTCCGTGACGCAAAAAACGCGCGCAATACACGTCACGGGAGCTGCTGGCGTTTCATAAGGGCATCTACAAACTGAGCAACTTTTCTCAATTCCATTTCTACTAGTGGAAATAAAGTTAATCGAAAAGTCTAGGACTGTTTATTTGGGTAGACCAAAAGGTTATATAACAATTACAAACTTGGGATTCTTTAGGCGATGGGTTAGCAACCTGTGACTATTTGAATCGCAATTCTATCATTAAGCTGAGTAGCTGAACGTGGCCTATCAGTCTTTTTAAGACTGTTGGCTTTGTCTACCCTGCAAGGGATAAAGACGTGACCATATGTATGTATGTATGTTATATAACAAGAATGTAAACTTGAGATTCTTCGGGCGATATGCCAGCATGTAAATCTCACAATTTTCATTCCATTTGGCCTACGAAACTTTGGCCCTTTCTACTCTGTTAGAAATTAAGATGAGTTATACCTACGTATATGTATGGAGATTCCAACTAATTATATAAACGTGTTTCTGAATGTTTCTTTATTATTAAGAGCAGGCTTAATCATCGGAACATATCTTCTAAAAATATCTTATAGGGGAATTCCACGATTACTATGGCTGAACAAGCAATCATCTTGGCTTTAATATAATTTGCTAAACACTACCCGAAACCGACGAGTTTGCATGAAGAGAGTTATATGTATGTGGATTCTGGGATCATGGCAAGTGGAAAGATATCTCTGCCTACCCTCCGAGAAAGAGGTAAGATCTATAACAAATTTTGTAATAATCAGAATTTGTTGCCAATTGCTACTGAGTGACTAGGTTTGCGATTGCCATAAGAACGAACTCCTATATTTGCGCAACAGGAAATGATAAAAAATATCCTTATACATACATCTTTTCTAATGTATGATCGTCCTTGGAGTATAACCCATTGCTAATACGAAAAAAAACTAATAGAAATACATTTGAGTACCTTATCCTTTTATTGACATGTACGTAACAATCATAAATACATCTTTCCAGTTGCCACGACCTCATTTTTATTAGTGGAAAAATGTGGTATCTGCCTACCCCTCCGGAAAAAAGGCGTGGTTTTCGGATGTATGTGCAATAAATTCCCGGAGGGGTAGGCAGACACAATAAACAATATCTTTCCACTTTTAACGATCTCTAGGTATTTTGTTTTTTTCCACATTAATTAAAAGCAAGTGGATTGTGGCATATGAAAATAAATAGTCTCTGTCTACCCGTTCGGACAATTAGCATGATCATGATCTTCTTCTTTTCTCCTCCTAGTTAGCCCTGGTTATAGCCTGACCTCTCTGGAGAGCCTTTTTGGCCTGGATCGAGTCAGATTTATACACGAAGCGACACCCATCTGACCTCCGCAATCTTTGCAGGTAAATACAACCCGTACTGAAACCGTGGTTACACATCCAGTTGCCTGAATGTGCAGGTTTCCTCACGATGTTTTCCCTCACCGTAAGAGCATAGCTTTAGTATTCAAACCATTGTACATAACTTTGAAAAGGGTCATTAGTACATGGCTGAGGACGGATTTGAACATGTTCCTTTCTGCGCATCACGCATTTTAACCGGGCACCTTACCGATTCGACTACTGACGCTCTCATTCATTCATTCATTCGGTCCCGTTTGTTACTGTAGTATTGATTAGACAAACAAACACGCTCTCATATATTTCGACATAGATATATGTAATAATAGAAGCGATTAAATCATTCCCGAACAGATTGGTAATATTAGTAAGCCACAAGAGATTATGAGACGTAGGGATGTTATGATATAGTTTATTGTAATATTGAACTAGCTAAAACAACGTGCTCCGGCTTTATTCGTAGGTAATGTAGTCGTTTATTTTTATTTTTTACGATAATGTTAGTTGAACTTTTACTTTTAAACAAATAATTAAATAAATATTTGTTATATAGATAGCCACCTAAATAATTTAAGATACATAAATACATTTATAACGTCTACAGCTCTTAGGTCTCCATTTCTTACGGAGTGAACGGAGTCAATAATCATGAAGCGAATTGAAAGGTCACAAAAGAATAAATACGAATGTTTTTGCTTAGCTTTTTTATTTTAGGCGTTAGGCTACTAATTTCATTATATCTAATCCTAAATTTTGTCATAATGCTTTACAGTTTTTATGACCATTGAATACTTACGATCTACCGCTAAGGTATGAAAATGTGTGTAATTTTTAAATGCATCTTCCATATATGATTTTGAACTGGATTTTTATTCTAATTTGTGCGTGCTCTAAAATTGTAGTTATCGAAAATTCTGTATTTGAGAATAATAACGCACAAATTGTGTTCGAATTGGATCTGTATTTGAAAATAATAACGCACAAATTGTGTTGAATTGGATCTGTATTTGAAAATAATAACGCACAAATTGTGTTCGAATTGGATCTGTATTTGAGAATAATAACGCAAAAATTGTGTTCGAATTGGATTTGCATTTCGAACGTTGACATTTTTCGCTTGCACCAGAATAGGACCCTACGCTGAAAAATGCATACGACTGCGCATCCCAACTGGCAGTAGATTAAATGCACGAACCGTGTCGCAAATTGATTGGAGGCGGTGCATCTCTGGAGATATTTAAGGCATTCGTAGCTACAGAGATATATGACATCATATGTAGATTAATCGTTTATCTTTTAGACGATCGGCTAAACAACCTGTCACAATTTGAATCTCAATTTCACCATATCGCCTGAAAGACGTATCTTAAAGTAATTAGCATATCCTTAATTTTATATCTTTAGATATCAAATATATAATGAATATCTTTAGATATAAATTAAATTACCGTTAGCTAGATAGATAGAATTATCTTTATTGCACACAAAATTATAAGAATAGATTTATCGTAAGCTTATGTTAAGGTAATGTACAAAATACGGTCTTATTGCCAAACTACTAACTATTGTGTGAACTGTTCCTAAAGGATGTACGATAAATGTACTATCGTACCGAACATTACATACATACATACATATAATCACGTCTATATCCCTTGCGGGGAAGACAGAGCCAACAGTCTTGAAAGATAGGCCACCTGCAGCTGTTTGGCTTAATTATATAATAGAATTGAGATTCAAATAGTGACAGGATGTTAGCCCATCGCTTAAAAGAAGAATCTCAAGAAGCCTGTTCCTTAGCCGCCTTTTACGATATCAATTAATACGAGACTGAGTGGCCTTATTCTTTTTGTTTTATTGGTGCCCGGAACTACAAGGCACCAACACCAACATCTTGATAACTCAATATTCTGTGCCATGTCCGTCCGTATAATATTTATTACATACATACATACATACATAAAATCACGCCTCTTTCCCGGAGGGGTAGGCAGCTTTCCACTTGCCACGATCTCTGCATACTTCCTTCGCTTCATCCACATTCATAATTCTCTTCATGCAAGCTCGGCGGTTTCGGGTACTTTTGACCTGACCCTTTACCAGGACGTCCTTAATATTTATTCTCTTTCCTTTCTGTTTCGCAATAAATCTTCTATTCCTTTAACCGAGTACTATGCGTGTCCCCATTTGAGGCCGGGCGTGTCTCTAATCTGTGCGACATGTTTGAGGACGGCTCGCACGTCACGGCTTAACAGCATTCCCTTTACAAACACATATATGTATGTAGTTCCCGGTATGTAGTGCCGTGTGGTTCCCGGCACCATTACAAAAAAGAATAGGAACACTCCATCTCTTTCCCGTGGATGTCGTAAAAGGCGACTAAGGGATAGGCTTATAACTTATAGGCTTATAAGCTTATAAACTTAGGATTCCTCTTTTAGACGATGGGCTAGCAACCTGTGACTATTTGAATCTCAATTCTATCATTAAGCCAAATAGCTGAACGCGGCCTATCAGTCTTTTCAAGACTGTTGGCTCTGTCTACCCCGCTTGGGATATAGACGTGACCATATGTATGTATGTGTCTCTAATCTGTGCAACATGTTTGGGGACGGCCCGCACGTCACGGCTTAACAGCATTCCCTTTATAAACACAAATGTATGTAGTTCCCGGCCGTGTGGTTCCCGGCACCATTACAAAAAAGAATACGACCACTCCATCTCTTTCCCACTGATGTCGTAAAAGGCGATTAAGGGATAGGCTTATAAACTTAGGATTTCTCTTTTAGGCGATGGGCTAGCAATCTGTCACTATTTGAATCTCAGTTCTATCATTAAGCCAAATAGCTGAATGTGGCCATTCAGTCTTTTCAAGACTATTGGCTCTGTCTACCCCGCAAGGGATATAGATGTGACCATATGTATGTATGTGTCTCTAATCTGTGCAACATGTTTGGGGACGGCCCGCACGTCACGGCTTAGCAGCATCCCCTTTATAAACACACTAGCTGTGCCCGCGACTTCGTCCGCGTGGAATAGTTATTTTGGGCATCATATTTAGTTTTGCAAACATCCTCCTCGGCTTTATCAATTATAGCTGCTAATTATTATGCGACTTGGCGACGACTTGGCCCACATCATTACCCGCGACCGAACGGAGACCGTATATATGCGTTTAGGGTGAGAGGTTGTGCGTTTGTGTGTTTGTTTGTGCAAACCAATGTTAGCATATATCTCCAAAACTACTGGTCCGATTTTAATAAATAAAAGGTCAGGCGGTCACGCGTATTAGAAAGAACGCTGGTTCGCCGTATTAAATGTTTCGCTGCAAATTGCTTATAACGACTATATCTCAAAACCTATTCGTCTGATTTATATACTGTAAATGGCAATTTTAGTCTACATGAGAAGTCGAAAGTAATAAACATATTTATTTGGATAAGGATTAATACTGAATTAAAGAAAATTGGTTTCAAAATAACTCATGTTTATAATGAAAAAATAATCTTAAAAAATAAACATAAAAGTGGTCATTGTAAGTAAACCTTAAGAGATAGATATATGCTCTCGCGGACTTTTTTGTGGCAAAAAATGAGTACTTCACATCTTTAGTACATTGTTTTACTATATCTTTGTTGGTTTGCGCAGCGTTCGCGTGGAAAGCTCGCAGATGGCCGACTCATTCAACTTTCACCTGCATTGTTGACGTTTCCCGTAGGAAATCCGGGATAAAATGTAGCCTATACCCTTCCTCGATAAATAGACTATCTAACAGTGAAAGAATTATTCAAATCGGTTCTGTAGTTTCTGAGATTAGCGCGTTTAAACAAACAAACAAACAAATAAACAAACAAAACAAACTCTTCAGCTTTATAATATTAGTATAGATATGTATGTAACTAGCTGAATTTTGCATTGCAAGCAGAATATGGAACAATTTATAGAGTTAGGTATATATTTTTTTGTATACATATCAAAATTATTTTCTTATAAAATTTCTTATTTGACTAAAATCGGGGATCTGTATTATTTTCGTTACAAATAAGACGCTTGTTTAATTAGTCTGTGATTATATGTATTGTATTAGGAATATTCCTTTGAGGCAATTTGCTAGCAATAAGATACTATTTGAATCTCTAATTCTATAATGAAACCATACAGCTGTTCATATTTCTCCAATATTTTCGAGATTTTTCACCCTATCTACCCCGTAAGGAATAAAGATGTGACGTAGTTAATTATATTTTTATTCTAACCTTCCTGACATCCAAATGACTCATAATTTTTATCTGATAGCAATTATATCAATAAAACCACATCTTAACCAGATAAGTCACCTAAAAATAATGTTACCCCAAATTTTACCCCGAAACCCTTAATTAAAACGAATTCAGTAGAGACAGGTAATTTATTCTCGTAATATTAGATGCGTTATTAGCCTGATATTTCAATATGTAACTAGGGTAGCAGCAATAACAATCGGAATGAATAAAAGGTGTAATTTATGTGATTCCACCCCCGAAATGTGGACGCGCAATTACAGACAGTACGCGATGAGTAGTGAGGGGATAAGCTTTGCTTATCGACATCGATAATTTATACTTACATATATAAAATTACGTCTATATCCGTCTATATTGCGGTGTAGACAAAGCCAACAGTCTTGTAAAGACTGATTGGCCACGTTCACCTTTAAGATAGAATTGAGATTCAAATAGTGACTGGTTGCTAGCCCATCGCCGAAAAGAAGAATCCCAAGTTTATAAGCCAGTCCCTAAGTCGCCTTTTACGATATCCGTGGGAAAGTGATGGAGTGGTCCTATTCTTTGTTTGATTGGTGGCGAGAACCACACGGCACATCGATAATTTGTTCCTTATAATAAACTACCACATTAAAAGAAAAGAATAATATTAAATGCACATTATACCTGAAACATGATAAATTTAGCTGGCTTGAAGATAGTTATGAAAATGGATGAAGCGAAAAAGTATTTTTCAATTCATATACAACGGTATTTTCAATACTTAAAAAGTTTTATATTTTTACTGAGAATTTGAAAAAGCTACTACGTCTAAAGACTTAAAACTACAATAAAGCGTGGATACTCAATGATAATACCTTACGATGAAACAAAATAAAATCACACTAAGAAGAGATTAATTCACTTCTTAAATTCTTTATTATTATTTCATTCTCCAAAAAAAAAAAATCTCAAAATATTATCTTATTAAAAAATACATATATTAAAGAGAAATATCGACAAACGCCCCTCACTAAAGCTTTTGTAGGATTCCCATCGCACTGTAGAAAATGCTAATGATTTCCTTCTAAAGGTGGAATCGTAAATTTAATGAATACTACGTTTTAGGCGCCGGCGATCCATTGTTCGAGAACTTTCCATGTTGAAAGTTCCCTTTGATTCCCATTTACAGTCTAATTACGGTTTCAATGTTTTAAAGTTACAGCTTTCTAGACTTATGCCTGCGACTTCGTTGTCGTGGAACGTGAGATTGTTATTTTCGAAAAACTTATACCCTGTACCATATACTTTAAATTTGTTACTTGATTCATTACTTCAATTTATTACCACCAGCTGGTTGACCGAGCGGAGCTCAGTAGATGTTAGAAAATCCATAATAAATATTATAAACGAAAAATGAACTATTCTTTGATGGGGATCGATCCTGGGTACTCCGACGTTAAAACTGTTTTTTATAAACATCATATGAATCTCATCATATAGTTTTCATAAAAAATCGATGAACAATCTTGTGAAATATACATATTCTCCACTCTTTAATTCTACCTTCTACAAGAACGTCCCCAATTTGATCAGGATACGTTTGTCTTGTATTTCTTCATCCAACATTTTTACACATCACTAGAGGCCGCCCGCGACTTCGTCCGCATGGAAACCCTATCAATCCCGCGGGAACTCCGGAATAAAAAGTAGCTTATATGTTATTCTGGGTCTTCAGCTACGTACATACCAAATTTCATCGTAATCGGTTCAGTAGTTTTTGCGTGAAAGAGTAACAAACATTCATACTGACATTCAAATTATAATATTAGTAGAATTGCCACATTATCACAGTCATTTCTTCAATTTAGTGCCGTGTGGTTTCCGGCACCAATACAAAAAAGAATAGGACCACTCCATCTCTTTCCCATGGATGTCGTAAAAGGCGACTAAGGGATAGCTTACAAACTTCAGATTCTTTTTTAGGCGATGGGCTAGCAACCAGTCACTATTCGAATCTCAATTCTACCTTAAAGCCAAACAGCTGAACGTGGCCTATCAGTCAGCTCAAGACTGTTGGCTCTGTCTACCCCGCAAGGGATATAGACGTGATTATTGTATGTATGTATGTTTCTTCAATTCAGCCATAACTTATTCACGTTGACGGTCGCACAGTAAACAAGTAATTATTCATAGTTGCCAGTTGCCAATATCAGTTACGGTGTGCCGCTGTAATTGTGTTACGTCAGACATTACGTTCCCTCGGGAGCCGGGCAATTTGATGATTGCCCTTATGTGCATACTGTCCGCTACCTGTAGTACTTAGGTTGAGGCTAGCACACGCTTTTATTGAACCCCTCTGTTGTGATGTGGGTAAGCCATTTACTAAACGTAGAGGTTAATGTTTGTATTCAATCCAGAAGCGAAGTAATTTCTTTGTTTGCTTGATTGCTAGCTCTGTCTACCCCGCAAGGGAATATAGACGTGATTATATGTATGTATGTGTGTGAACAGATTTGATGTCAATGCCTTGTACTTATCCTATCACTTTTTATTTTTCAAATTTGTTGGCCCTGTTTACCCCGTAAGTGATAAAGGCTTGATCATATGTATGTATGTATAAGTAGCTATTAACTCAAGAATACAATATATAGCCAAACCTAACAAGACATACGCAAACAAAAGAATGATATAGAATGAAAAATAACAAACAATAAATACGAGCATTAGATTATTGATTCTCCAAGTCTTATCACACATACACTCCACACGCCTGTCTCAACAGATAGGAAAAATGAACACAAAATCTGTCTACATCGTATTGTGCGAAATACTAATCCTTCATTATTACTGCGTCTAAATTGTTTGACGCGATTATACTCATACAATTCTCTACACTGAGATACACTGAAATGATTAAAAAGCCATTACAAATTAAGCTAATATCTACTCTATTAACAAGAACTATAAATTCAAATTAGATTGACGGAAAATGTGATATAAAGCAAATTGAGAACATTACTGCGTTTAAGAGTTGAAAGGTCGCATTCGAATTTGAATGTTAAAGGGGAAGATTTAAGATGGAGTTTTGATTGATGATGTGACAATGAATGGTCGTAATGAATGACGTTATTGAGATTTGAAGCCACCTTGAATAGGCTGTGGTGATACCGAGTGAAAACAATGGAAAAGCCTGTTACAGCAATTGTTTGAATGTTAGTCAGTTAGTTAATTATATAAGAGTCTCAGTCTAGTGCCGTGTGGTTCCCGGCACCAATCCAAAAAAGAATAGGACCACTCCATCTCTTCCCCATGGATGCCCTAAAAGGCGACTAAGGGATAGGCTTACAAACTTGGGATTCTTTTTTTAGGCGATGGGCTAGCTACCTGTCACTATTTGAATCTCAATTCTATCATTAAGCCAAATAGCTGAACGTGGCCATTCAGTCTTTACAAGACTGTTGGCTCATATAATCACGTCTATACCCCTTGCGAGGTACGCAAGGGGTATAGACGTGATTATATGTACGTATGTATGTTGTATGTATGTACTATTCCACGCGGACGAAGTCGCGGGCACAGCTAGTTTATGTATATATTTATTTCTCTGCTAAAGACGAACCAATTACTTCATCAATATTGTTTGGAAGTACGTTTGGTAGCAAGACAGCCAATTTAAAAAACGCCTACGGACAATGTCTTTGTTAGTTGTAAACAAGATTGCTTCTATATTCTGGTCTGGTCGTAGAAGGTGGCTAAAGGAGAAAAGGACTAACAACCAACGCATCTAAAATTTGTTTTAGCAGTTATCTTCACAGTTCATTTATATACTACTGCACTGATGCCTTGGAAGCGGCAGTAAACTTAGTTTTAAGTAATTTATGACGTCTTTACGACGACGACTTTTACGACATCCATGAGAAAGAGATGGAGTAGTCCTATTCTTTTTTTTATTGGCGCCGGGTATCGCACGGCACAGTCTGAATCTGAGTGAAAAGAAAAATAAACATGGTCCTATTCTTTTTACCACTGCACCAATACAGAAAATTTTTATACCTATACCCTGATACTCGCTCAAACTCCTAATAGAATCCTTACAGAATTAAAGCAGGTAAACAAATAAAACGTCTTCAAACCAGACAATAATAAAATTCACAGTTTAATATCACTTCCAGAGTAACCACAAATTGGCTGGACCTACACTGCGTGTGAAATATCACGCTGGAGCTAATTGCTCGCCCTGAGGCTATTCCGTTATTGTGGTTTCTATTCATTTGCTGTGGTCATACTGCCGATTGAAATCTCAACACATACATACATATAGTCACGTCCATATCTCTTACGGGGTAGACAGAGCCAACAGTCCCGAGAAGACTGAATGGCCACGTAAACCACTGATAGTTTCGTCTTCCGCTTTTCCTAGTTGCATCCTCTATTATTCTGGGGAGACGACGATATTTCTATCATTAATCCTATCAGCTGAGCTCGCTGAGAGAGTCTGCCTCGCAAGGGATATAGAAATGATCATATGAATGAAGGAAATTTACAAATTTTGATGAACTTTACCAAGAGATACGGACCATCAGGTCAGGCGTAAGTTATCCTACTTCTCATTTCGAAATTCCCACAAACAAACTCACAAGTAATACGAGTAAATTGTAAGAAGACGGAAATCTTCGGAGCGTCCACAGAGCAGAACTTTAGTTCAACTTACGTTCCGGGTACAGTCTTTAGCAAGACAATAACGAACTCAATATCAATTCGCCCATTATTCTCTCCAACTGCTAAACTAGCGCCCCTAACATGTATTGACATGGCGCGGCGAGCCTCGTGTATTGGTCTTGGAAGTGGCACAATGAAGCAATCAGACGCCGCCAATTTGTGTTTGCGCCCGATATTGTGCACACCTCAATTTAGAAGGTAAAGGGCTTCTTGTTCGCTCCTGTTATTGCATACATACATACATATGGTCACGTCTATATCCCTTGCGGGGTAGACAGAGCCAACAGTCTTTAAAAGACTGAATGGCCACGTTCAGCTATTTGGCTTAATGATAGAATTGAGATTCAAATAGTGACAGGTTGCTAGCCCATCGCCTAAATAAGAAACCCAAGTTTGTAAGCCTATCACTTAGTCGCCTTTTACGACATCCATAGGAAAGAGATGGAGTGGTCCTATTCTTTTTTGTATTAGTGCCGGGAACCACACGGCACATTGACATATACATTAGAAACTTTAACCCCATTTTTAACCCCTTTTGGCGTAAAATTTTGTAAAATACCAGCACCACTTGGTACCATAAAGTTGATGTCCGAATTTCAAGTTTGTAGTTTCTATGTTTACGATGCGTCCGCATGGAATTGTTATTTTGGGCATCATTGAAGCCCTTAAGGATGAATAATTTTTCCCGTTTTTTTTCACATATACCATTATTTCTTTGCTCCTTATAGTTGCAGCGTGATGTTATATAGCCTAAAGCCTTCCTCGATAAATGGTCCATTCAATGAAAAAAAAATTTTCAATTAGAACCAGTAGTTCCTGAGATTAGCGCGTTCAAACAAACTCTTCAGCTTTATAATATTAGTATAGATAACATATTTTTATACATACATATAACAGCCAACTGTCTCGAACGAAATAACTGAAAGACAACTTTCAGCTGGATGTCCCTATATTTTTTTTCATGAATAATTGTAAATTAAAATAACTAAAACTCCATTTGACGGTCAGTGATCAAAGGCAGACAACCAATACCTCTTATGCACACCCAATTAATACCACCATTTTGGATGCACTAAACAAACACAGCATGTCAAATTTGCACCCCAAAAATCAGGCAATCCCCTCATATGACATAATTCACTTATCCGCACCCCCGCCGTCGCGCATCGCGGCAAATCGAAATAGGATCGTTTACACGCAGCCGATGACGCGACGGGAACGAGAACGAGACGAGACATAACCACTAAATTAGTAAGTACACTAACATTTGATTCAAAAGTAAAACCATCCAAAGTACACATTAAAAGTGAATCCTAAAACAACTTGAAATATATGATAATAGTGTGAATAATAGTCAATAATAATAGTAATTCATAGATACATACATACATATTATGACGTCTATATCCATTGCGGGGTAGACAGAGCCAACAATCTTGTAAAGACTGATAGGCCACGTTCAGCTGTTTGGCTTAATGATAGAATTGAGATTCAAATAGTGACAGGTTGCGAGCCCATCGCCTAAAAGAAGAATCTCAAATTTATAAACCTATCCCCTAGTCGCCTTTTACGACATCCATGGGGCTGAGATGGCGTGTTGGCGGAATAAATACCTTAATTTTTAACTCCTGAGCACTTATCAGCGGGGTTTAGCTATAACGTTCACCCAGAGGCCTTCTCCACCGTGAAACTAGACTAGAAAAAGTTGAAAGAGTTGGTCGATTCTATATAAATTTTCTAAAATTCCCACTCCGAGCTCGCACTAAACTCGTCACGTACAAACCGCCCCTAATTGGTACAGTGACGTCACAGTAATGAAATCACGCGATTATCGAATTATTTTTGTGTTCTTTTGTGGCTTTGCCTTTGTCAAATTAATATGCACAGCGCAGATTGTATCTCGAGTGATGGTTTTTATCGAGATATCAAATTACGAGTACGTTCTATTATAGACCCGATTGTGGTCGTGATGGAACAGAGCGCGGTATGTCGTAGTGATTTACTTTGCTCTGTGTAATGAAATTTCTTCACAATAGCAGTGATTGGATTAAAGTTGTGTTTTATTGGATGTTGTTAGTTTCTTTGGAGGAATGAGGGGTGTTCTTTGTTAAAAATAAATCTATTTGCAATTTCTATTGGGATATTATGCTCTTAACTACAGGGACTTTCTTTCAACATCTTATTATTAATATTTTGTTTAGGAGGCAACTGATTAAATGTCTGACTGACTAACTTACCAACGTATACTCGTATCCCACAATTCTGGGTCCATAAATTGATATTTTAGGTTCCTTATATAGTCTAGAGGCGCCCTTAAAGACATTTTTTCCTATTCCCTGAGAGACGTGAATATGATTTTTTAATAATTTCATAAGCAGCTTAAATATTGGCGCAATTATCATAAGACCAACCTCAAAAGAAAAAAATCCCCAAACATAAATAGAATTTTTTAAGGACTTTTTTTAATTCATAAGAAGCTTAAATAGTCGTACAGTTATCATACTAGAACCACCTACGAATACATAAAATTAACCTTTTATATTTCGGAAAATAGAGACAGACCACAAGTTTATCTCCAGAAAATCCTCACGGCTAAACTCTTAAAAAAACAACAGATGAGCCAGTATAAAAATCCTTTCAAATATGAAAATAATGGCGTTCAAAAAAGTGCATGAACAAAAACAAGAAAGTTTTTAATGAACGCGACAAAGTCCTAACAGTATTCCACGGCATGGGACGGACGTACAGTGCGCGGCATGTAAAAAGTTAGACATGCTTTAAATTCTATGTTTTATTTCGCGTCTGCAGTTCTAGTGGTGTAACTTGTTTGTTTTTGCTTTGTTTCTTTACATATACATATATGTATATATTATTTAACCTTATATAAAATGTTTATATAAGTTACATTTAATGTAAGTTATCACAATTAAACAACAACTCACATTTTTTTATGTAGACAATGTGAATTGGTCCACGCTTTGAATTTAAGTGATTTATATTCGTAAATTGACGTCCCGGGAAAATGTTGAAGTCAAGTTTGTTCCGCCGCTTCTTCTTTTAGATTTAGATTAGATTTTAGTTATGTGACGTCAATAAGTTATAACTTGTATCTAATTAATGGAAGTACAACAATTCTATTCTTGTTTATTTATATTATATTCTAGTCATGGGAATTTGCAAACATATATATAATGCCGAGTTCAGAGGACCACCTAGCGTACTTTTCACGCGGGCGAATGTTAGTTACTATAAAATAATGATATTAAAGTAAATATATGTTTTTATTCACTACATAATGTAAAGTAAGATCCCCTTTTTTCTGTCTGTATGTATGCGTTAATCTCGAAAAGTTTGTAATATTGGAAAGGGGGTTTTCTGAGAAAGGTCTATACTACCCGTGCAAAGCCGGGACGGGTGGCTAGTTTTGTATAAAAAAACTTGTTTATGCTCTCCTGGGTCGTTGTCTAGACTTTGAGTTTCTAGTCGGGAAGAATGTGTCCGGGACAAATTCTAGAAAAAAGATGATTAATAAAGCCCATTATAAATTTCTAACCTCTATAAAAAGTGGTTACCCCTTTTCGCGGATAAAAAATGACGGACAACTTTTTTAAAATCCAAACTTTTTACAGTTAATTAATCACATTATATTAAATGAGTCAGTCCTTTTCGGGGGATAAATTTCAGCTGCAGCACCCAGGTCTTCGGGACCGTATCCCGGTGGAATAAAAAAGGGTGCCGGGTGAAAGTCTGGACAAAAAATAACGTTAGGGACTCAGAGTAAAAAACTGTGGAGTGCGTTACCAGCGGCTGAGGTATTTAGTAGTTATATTTGACGACTTTCTAAATTGCCATGTTATAAAATACTAACTGTGCCCGCGACTTCATTTGCGTGGATTGAGTGTGCGTTCGTTCGTATGCGTGGTGGAGGTTTTTTTTCACATTTTCCATTATTTCTTTAGAAAGATTTTTTTAATTCAAACCAGAAGATCCTGAGATTAGCGCGTTCAAACAAACAAACTCTACAGCTTTACAATATTAGTATAGATTAATGAATTATCATTGAAAGATAAAATTTATGTCAGTAACTATCACGAGAAGATTGCTCTTTTTTTTTAAGTCATAAACTTACTTATTATAAAGTCATAAATACATATTTGATCGTAGTTTTGGCTCAAAAGAAACTTCCTCACTCAGTAGGTACATACTCGTATCTACTTTTAACTACAACTGTATGGCAAATTGCTTTAAGTATAAAAAATTACTGACATGTTTCAGAAAGATCTAAAAAAGTTATGTTTCATTCTGTAGGTTTATTTTCAAATGTAATTAAATAATGAATGACCATAGCTATCCAGCGGCACCTTTGCATCGAAATCGGGTTGGGTTGTAATTTATAAGTACCTTTATATTTTGACGACATTGTAATTTAATCCTTTTTACTTTTTTTTTACTTATATATAAAACTTACTATCGTTACTTAATATAAGAATGAATAAAATTTATCTAGAATTAAAACCTTAAACTATTTTTAACAACAAATTTGTTGTTACTATTAATGCGCGCTCTAATAACGACAACAGGAATACTCTATGGTACCTCAACGGTTAAACCCTTCATTGTGGTAATTTTTCTACGAGTCCCTTTTTTCTCCAGATGAATAGCCGGCATTTTCGGCACTTTTCTTATGCCACCGAAATAAATTCCGAATCTCTTGTGCGAATAATTATGTACAGTGTTACAATGGGCCCAGATTCTTTGTCCTGAAGAATGTGACAGATTAAAAGATTTGAAATGAGGGGCTGGACAGATGTATTAATTTTGGTGATATTAGAAAGTGCCGTGTGGTAACCGGCATCAAAAGAAAAACAAAAATAGTACCACTCCATCTCTTTATTTTTAATAATAAATAAAATATTATTCCCATTATACAATCGATGAGTGATGAATTTGTCATGTAACCGATATCTTGTCAAATTGATTTTGTTCTATCATCGATGTTGGCCAATATAGGACCACTCTATCTCTTTCCCATTGATGTCGTAAAAGGCGACTAAAGGGATGGGCCTATAAGCTTAAGATTCCTTTTTTAAACGATGTGCTAGAAACCTTTAACAATTTGAATCTCAATTTCGATCATTAAGCGAAACAGCAGAAAGTGGCATATCAGTATCTTCAAGCGTATTATAAGTTATCAAACAAATTTTGGCTCGGTCTGCCCGGCAAGAAATAAAGACGTGATAACATGTACGTATATACCATAAGGCAATTAATATTGCTTTTAGGTATCGCTTATAATATAAGGTAAGGCATTAAATAATTGTGCCGTGTGGTTCCCGGCACCAATAGAAAAAAGAATAGGACCATTCCATCTCTCTCCCATGGATGTCGTAAAAGGCGATTAAGGGGTAGGTTGGTAACTTGGGATTCTTCTTTTAAGCGATGGGCTAGCAACCCGTCACTATTTGAATCTCAATTCTATATTAAAGCCAAATAGCTGAATGTTGCCTATCAGTCTTTACAAGACTGCTGGCTCTGTCTTCCCAGCAAGGGATATAGGCTTGATTATATGTATGTATGTATGTATGCATAATATAATAACACATCAGCCAATAGTAATACCTTAAGCCGCTAATAATATAATGTAAGGCAATAAATAATATTCGAACACAACTGCAGCAAGACTAAACAATTAGTATTTAACTAAATTCTAGATGAAATAACAAAGCCTTCCTACTAAATTAGGGTTCGCCCAGTACACAATTGAGACTTGGACTTAGTTTTAACTTAGTTACTGAGATGCAGTTTAGTGCCACAAGACTATTGTTTTGTGTTAGTAAAGGTTAGGGATATAGACTTGATTTTATGTATGTATGTATATGTTAGTGAAGGTTACATCTGCATAACTATGTACTTATATCTTAAATCCATCGATATGTGGTCTTCGAGCATTTTGTGGAAATTGACTCTATCTACTCCGTAAGCGATAGAGATGTGATGTGTTTATTAATCATAACCAGAGATCGGAATAGGCAGATTGATTTTATGTACTTGCATCATGAATTACCATAGTAAGCATAACATGGATAACAATACAATACAATACAAATTATCTTTATTGCCCATAAAAAAAATACAAACGTAGTAAAAAAACATACATTATGAACATGTTGAGCAAAGGCGGACTTATCGCTAAGCAATCTCTTCCAGCCAACCTTTGGGTAGTGAAAGGTAAAATCCTGGAACCGGGTGGGCAGCATACTTAAGATATGTTAGTAAGTGTATAATAAATAAACTACACACATACATAAACTATAAATATAAACTTACACAGACTACATACATAATATTACACAAAATAAATAAATACATAATAATATACATACCTATATAAAAAAAAAAAAAAAAAAAATATTATATGAGATAACCCTCTTTTCCGGGATTCCATTTCAGTACTTACACTTACAGTAAACTACATTGTCCGCGGGTAACATAGGACTACAATTTACGTGAACGAAATCGGGGGAAAACAGCTACCACTAATATATTCTTCATCCCACATGTAAAAATTCCGGAAAAAATCTTAATAATTTACAAATCCGCAATGCCGGACGGAGGCATGTCCAAATAAATAAATGTTCGTTTCAGTTCATTGACCCCAATTCAATCTACCTATTCCGATCTTTAATCATAACTATATATAGCATTTAGAGGCTGAAACTGTATTTAAATTATTCATAGCCCTTTTCAATTTTGAGGTTACACATTAAAATTTGAGGTTAGCTGTCACCCGCAAAATGTTACGCACTAAATCACTGTGTGGTCGCGTACATTTAATTTTTTCGTCCGCAGTATTTCAAGTACCGGCATTTGTAACAATTTACATACATATAATCACGTCTATATCCCTTGCGGGGTAGACAGAGCCAACAGTCTTGAAAAGACCACGTTCAGCTTTTTGCATTGATGATAGAATTGAGATTCAAATGGGTTGCTAGCCCATCGCATATGAATATCTCAAGTTTGTAAGCGTATCCCTTAGTCGCCTTCTACGACAACCATGAGGATGAGATGGAGTTACCCTGTTCTTTTTTCTAATGGTGCCGGGAACCACACGGTACAAACATCTACAAAATGATCGCGTCTTAAACCTAAATTGTGGACGATTAAACATTGTCATCATAAAAAAAAGGAATAAATAAACTTATTGGGCGCTTACCTTTCGAGCTGTATAACTTAAAGTAAGTATTCATTCCAAGAGCAGATAATGAATCACTTACCTGAAACAAATTAAATAGTTATAAAAACATTTGTACAATAAAACATTGTACCGTGTGGTTCCCGGCACCAATACAAAAAAGAATAGGACTACTCCATCTCTTTCCCATGGATGTCGTAAAAGGCGACTAAGGGATAGGCTTGTAAACTTGGGATTCTTCTTGTAGGCGATGCGCTAGCAACCCGTCACTATTTGAATCGCAATTCTATCATTAAGCCAAATAGCTGAACGTGGCCATTCAGTCTTTTTAAGACTGTTGGCTCTGTCTACCCCGTAAGGGATAAAGACGTGATCATATGTATGTATGTATGTATGTATTAAAACATATTTCTCATAAGTTAAAAAATACCTTAATTCCGAGTGTGAAATTACATTTTTTGATGATAACTTGCAAGGATACACAAAAATGTACATGACATATTTATTTCTAAAAACTTTCTAATTAAATCTCTTTGGGGTAGACAGAGCCAACAGTATTAAAAGACCGTACGGTAACATTCAGCTGTACGGTTTTATAATGGAGATTCAAATAGTGACAGGTTGCAAGCCCTATCTCTTAGTCGCCTTTTATGACACCCATGGGAAAGAGATGGAGTGGATGGAGTCCTATTCTTGAGTGCCGTGAACCACACGGCACTATTTCGAATTCAATTGGTATAATTACAAAATCCAGTCAAATTATATAAAATTAACACCATTTCAGCCGTGACATCCATACGCGTCACACACAATAACCGCAACCACGAATTTTGAGCTGCGCCGTAGATTATATACACGGCGCTCAAATTGCGGGTACTTGCACATTCGGGGAAAATGTTGAGTAAATTCAATTACCATTAATGACGCCATCTGCCACGTTTAGGAACACTGGCAGGCGATGCGTACACTTTTGTTAAATTGTATGCTATTTAAAAAAAATACCAGTACAATTATAAGTACTTGATCAATTGGACTCCAGTGAAGAGTAAATTTAAAAGTAACCTTGAAACGTTTAAAAAATTTTTTTCGTAATTATGGGACATTTCAAACATCAGTTAATAATTGTCAGTAAGTCTTTTGGTTTCAAAACATTGGATGAAGTGAAATAGATTACTTGAAACTAAGTTTAATTCAAAACCGTCAGTGCAATGAACTGCACTGCAGCATTTTCTTCAAAAACGTCATCTTCGCAATTATCCAAACTTAGAATTAGAATAAAAATCTGGACAATGTAAAAGAACTATGAAAAATGTATGCATATAAATTTGTGTGTATAAGGTACAAAATTTGTGTCACAAGAGAGTTAGCAAATACAAGCAAAGTCTATTCAAAACTTGTTGTATTGTCTCTGTCTACCCCGCAAGGGATATAGACGTGACTACAGTAGAGGTTACAAACTTTTAAAATATCCCGATTTATTTCCGCACTGACATTACGAAATAGGACTAAAACAAGCGCGTTAGCTCATCTAAACGCAAAACTTAACAGCTTTAACTTAAGTTCGTGACGTCAACACTAACTTGGTTGATCTTAGTTAAACTTAGCTATAGACTCAAACTAAAACAACATGTAACTAGTTCACAAGATTGATGAACTACTGGAAAATTTGCATTCACGATTAAAGCCGCTTAGAACTGACAGAGAAAAAATTAATTGCTGATAGAATATAAAATGACAGCTCGTATGTATGTACTCGTAAATGTGCAATGTGCAAGCTTAAATAATAATAAAATTTCTGCTATAAAAAATGTCTAAAATAAATTTTATTTTAAATTTATTTTCTTGCTGACATTTCGAAAAACTATGCGACCATAGTGAACGTGGTCTTTTAGTCTATTGAAGATTGGTTGTTCTGTCTACCCCGTGAGAGATAAAGACGTGATTATATCTATGTTTTAGTTTTAATTTTACTCTGGACACTAGTTTTAACTATAAACCTAATCAAATATATATATATATATATATATACCCTGGAAAATATATCGTCGTAATTGTAAATACGAGTAATTTAAATATGTATGTAGGTATGAAATAATTTATCGTCGGCCAAAAAATGGAAATCTTTCTAAGCACAAAAATGACAACATTAAAAAGGTCTTTTGCAACTAAAAAATTAAAGAAAGACAAGATCGAAATCGGATTTCAATTTGTGATATAGAAATATTAAACCACCGAAATCAGATTTTATTGCAAATGCGTTTAAGTCCAATTTACAATGACATTTGATAAATTTAGGGACCGTAAAGTGTCATTTGAAAACGATTAAAAAGCACGTTTGGGATTTTTGGGTGAATCTTCTTTTTTTCCCCGTTTCTCTTCCAGATATTACGGTACAGCAGAGGTTCCGTAATTTTATTAAACCGTCGGATTAGAGATAGTAATAAAATTAGTTTTACGACATAACTCTTTTCGGCGATATTAGTTTTCGTGGGCCAGCCGTTTATATAGCAAATTATTCTAACATATCTACGAGTGTTTTATACATACATATGGTCACGTCTATATCCCATGCGGGGTAGACAGAGCCAACAGTCTTGAAGACTTAAAAGGCCACTTTCAGCTATTTGGCTTAATGATAGAATTGAGATTCAAATAGTGACAGGTTGCTAGCCCATCGCCTTAAAGAAGAATCCCATGTTTATAAGCCTATCCCTTAATCGCCTTTTACGACATCCATGGGAAAGAGATGGAGTGGTCCTATTCTTTTTTGTATTGGTGCCGGGAACTACACGGCATATATCCTTTTCATCCTGAAATTCCAACACGAGCGAAGCCCCGGGCCGCAGCTAGTGTGTAAATAAATGAATTAATACGTCTCAAAATTACCAAAACTGATCTCCGAAACTGTGTTCCCAGTAATGGCCTGGGATTACTAGCGGCTAATCCCGGCTTCGTTTATTGCTCGCTGCAGATTGATTGCCGAGCGTAGTGGCCCTCGCTTTGTCTTCCGATCGAAAGTAAGCGGATTTGAACCCTGGACTGTTTTTCCAAACAGCATTAAGTGTTCGTTTGATGTGTTTTGGTTTTGTTCGCGTGAAGTTCCTTACGTAATCTGGCCTTTGGTCTCTCATTTAATTACGCGTAGCGAGCGCATACGATAAACGAGGAATTCCTTTATCTCTAATTCTCGGATTATCCAAAACTCCTTTCTTTTTTGCATAGCATTTGCTATAACTATCATATAGGTATCGTATAGCATAGCCACTACGAGTATCTGCATGGCTTTCAGCTCCATCGGTCCAGTGGTGGGCTGTACGTTGTTAAATCAGTCAGTCAGTCAAGACTGGGGCCTGCCGATCTGACCGCGTAAATAGAAAATAATCTTTCTAAATATACTTCATGTCTCCTTCTTCCCGGCTGTAGTCCCAGTTTCATCCTCACCTCTCTGGAGAGGGCCTGGACCTTAGGTCCGGAACCTGGATTGAGTGAGTCAGGCCGTTTGAGCACGACAACCTATGCCGGGTAACCTTTAGGATCATTGTATCATGGTAACACATCCACTTGCTTAATATATGCAGGTTTCCTCGCAATGTTTTCCTCGCCGTAAGAGCATAGGTTAGTATTCAAACTAATGTACGTAACTTTTAAAATAGTCATTGGTACATGGCCGAGGTGGGATTCGAACCGGTGCCTTTGTGCGCAACATGTGTTTAACCAGGCACCTTACCGATTCGACTACCAACGCTACCACGCCTACCACTAAAAAACCTCTTATGATTCATCATAATTTCAACGCTTCATTATATGAAACAGTCAAACAAGAATTGTTACGTTGGAGATATTGTTTTTTTGAAGTTTTTTGAACGCAAGACGCAACAAATTTAGTCAGCTCCGCGGGCAGTCTTGTTCTCATATTTAATTAGTGTTTCAAGGTAAAGTTATATTAAAAAATAGCTTTTTAATTTAGTCATCTTTATAAACACGGTTTTCAAATCTCTGTAACAAAATTTTACTAATTCTGAAAACGACATGTAATGAAATAGGTAGGTATGACATTTTTGTAAGTAAATTATATTTATTAGTTTATTATTAGATTTTATCTGACATTTTTAAAATGCCGTGTGGATTTTTTAAAGTGCCGTCCTTGCCATGGTTATCGTAAAAGGCGACTAAGTGACAGGTTACCCGAAGTTTATTTGGGATTATTCTTTTAGACAATGGGCTAGCAACCTTAGTTCTATCATTCAGCCAAACAGCTGAGCGTGGCCTATCAGTATTTTCAAGAGCTTCGGCTCTATCTATCCCGCAAGGGATGTAGACGTGACCATATATATGTATGCATGTATGTTATAAATTGTAAAATCTTTGAACAGTAACCCTAAACTGATTTATGTGATTACTGTTCTAAATTAAAACAACTTAAAAATTTGAACACGTTAAACACTATACCACGTACTAAGTGCATTGGGAAGATAAAATTGCTTGAAAACAGTTCTTTGATACAGCTAAGTAAGTAGTTGTGAAGTTTGTTACATTACGTGGGCCAGCATTTGATGTGGGTGCAGTAATTGCTGTTCCTAACATTGCAACAATTAAATAAAGTGGTTTCTCGGTACCGTCGGGACGTTTGACAAATTTTACCTCATCTTGTTAATTTCTAGGTATTCTTTTGTAGCTGTTATGGTAAAGTAGTTCTAACGTTTAACCTAAGGTTCCAGCGATGAAACTATTTTTAGCTAATTAAATTAAATTAGCTATCGTATTTGTGCCGTGTGGTTCCCGGCACCGATAAAAAAAATGAAAAGGATCGTTCCTTCTCTTTCCTATGGATGTCGTAAAAGGCGACTAGGGGATAAGCTTATAAACATGGGATTCTTCTTTTAGGCGATGGGCTTGGTAGCCCAGGTTGGTACCTGTCACTATTTGAATTTCAATTCTATCATTAAGATGAACGTGGGCAATTAGTCTTTTTGAGACTGTTAGCTCTGTATGTATATAAAGAGACTGCGTCAAAAAGAGACATTGAAATAGTGATCGTCGAATATGCATGGAAAGAGTAATGAGTGTGGAGGAAGCGGGAGGGGTCTGTTAGGATCATAGCAAGTGGAAATCCATAGTCTCTGCCTACTCCAGTGGGAAGCAGGCATGTATCTAGTAGTGGCTATGCATCGTCTGTCTTTCTTCGTAATGGAAGAGGTACTTATTATCACTTCTATCTCATCGTGTCCAACTCGAAAGGTATAATATTGTGGTGACATCTCTACGCCACACGTCACAATAATAAAAAATAAAATCACGCGACGCTATCAGTCAAAAACAGCGAAAAACCTAAATCGCGTAAGCAAAGATTTCACGGATTGGAGCATATATACAACCTCCGACACAACATCGTCTGTCGCGCGGTTCCCCAGGCATAACACTTAGCCTAGCAGAAAATCTTCCCTTTGATGGCGGTCGAGCCAATTCATCGCTCCCGCTACAATATAATAACTACGGGTTAGACAGAGCCAAACTTGAAAAGACTGAAAAGCCACTTAATGACAGTAGAATTACAAAATGTAAAAACTAAGTTGAGCAATAAATAATCAGCTTATTAGGTTCGTATCTCATAAACCGGCTTGTCAATTAGCATTGCTCAGGCGGGCTATCAGCTTCAGACTCCTTATAAAACAGCGTATTTCAAACTGCGGAATAATTGAATTGTTTTGCGGTGTTTTGTTCCTCTTGCTACTTTTTATTTTGGATTTATATAAGTGGCATTAAGATTAATTTATTTGTTTAAAATTTTACATACATACATAAAATCACGCCGGAGGGGTAGGCAGAGACTACATCTTTCCACTTGCCACGATCTCTGCATGCTTCCTTCGCTCCATCCAGATTCATAACTCTCTTCATGCAAGCTCGGCGGTTTCAGGTGCTCTTGACCTGACCCTTTGCTAGAACGTCTCCGATGTGATCAAAATACGTTCGTCTAGGCCTTCCCCTCCATACTCCCCTTTTATATCGGCTTAGTCAATCTGCTTTCATTTTATTGAAAAGTTTTATTAAACTTTATAGCTATAACTGGTGCCTTTAGATAATTATTACAATTAATCATAATTATGTAATCATTCATTTATTTGCTTTAAATGAATATAATCATCCCTCTTATCAAGGAAAAGATGAAATTACTTCATCTTTTCACTTGCCACAACTACTGTAATCTCTTTATTCCCTATGAAATTATATGGCATAATAATTTTATTCATTGGATTCCTGTCTGTAAATATGGTGGATTAGCTAGCAGTGAATCAGTTGTTTCATAGTTACTTTAATTTTTAGATGTAACATCAACAATGCTACTCTGTTAACTTTATTATAATACGCCATTCTCATCGCGCGAAAAACTATCGGTGTCTCACTTCACGGCATAATAAAAAGTGAAACAGCGATGGTTCTACGCGCTAAAGTTAAAAGAAAAAAAGAAAATATATGGGTATCATTTAAGCTATCACCAATTTAATTAGTTTTGTGTTTCTTAAATAATAGGGTTTGTCCTCAACATAGTAGATCTGTCACCAAAATGTAGTCACCAAACAATGCAAAATCAGTTCCACAATAAATCACCTAAAATCCTGAGATATAAGGTCTAGTACCAAATAAATGTTTTTGTATGTATTATAATAGGTGTGTCCTAATAAGTATTTAAGCAAACTAATTTAAAGAGATCACCAATAAATCATATTATGTTACTAGAAAATTGCATTAAGTTCAAATAAAAAATTAGGGTTGTCATCATCGTTTCAACCAAAAGATTCTGCTACTTAACTAGACTCCCAAGGTTCTAAATTTCCACTGGTAGTATAAATTATATTTAAATAAAATTTTTAGCAGAGTAGTAAATAAAACAATTAAAGTTAAAATAATCAATATTTATTGTTGAAAATAATTACCACTGAACAATCAGCGCTGGTTTAAAATAGCTGGCTTATGGCTAGCAGAATAGTAGATAAAACACTTAATTAAAGTTAAAATAATCAATATTTATTCTTAAAAATAATAACCACTGAACAATCAGCGCTGGTTTAAAATAGCTGGCTTATGGCTAGCAGAATAGTAGATAAAACACTTAATTAAAGTTAAAATAATCAATAGTTAACTACTACCCATCGTTGAGGCCGGATTGGTCAATTTTTAAAGCGCGCCAATTTGTCTCCGCCCCTTTGATCATTTTTTCATTAAAATTATAAATTGATGTATTAAATTGGTAACGAATACTATTAATTTAATATCTGAACGAAATAAAATGTTACTACTGTATTGGTGACAAAATATCAAATAAAAAGGAGTCGCAGTCAGGGATCGATAATCGATTTATTTGGTGACAGATCTACCATTCTGAGCACAGAGCTATTATTTAAGTAACAAAACTATTATTATAAGAACGAAGTTTATATTCATGTAATTCAATATAATTTTATTGGTTATCGATCTCTTATTTTACACATATATTAACATTAATTTGATAATTCATACCTGGGAACAATTTTTGTTTATCTGAGAACGAAAATATTTCGTGGCGATAGATCTATTTATTAGGTGATACAACTTGATGACAAATATAAATTTTGGTGATAGAAAATATAGTTCCCAAAATATATTTAATTTTTATATTCGGATCTAACTACAAGATCCAAGCGGAATCAACCGGCGAGGCTCTATTAACAGGGCTGCCAACAGAAAGTTTCCACTTTATAGGAAATTACCAAGTCCCATAGAAATTCTGCCGGATATTTATAGCCCCAAGTTGGCGTAATTCGTCTTGCTCCACACCTTATGAAAACAAGGATTGAAAGGAATTTACAGAATTCGGAATATTAGGAATTTCAGAATAATGACGTCAGACTGTGTTTGCAAGTTCCAAGAAAGAATGTCTTTATTTTATTGGTAAAGTTATTTAGGCAGTTAAAATGTTTTGACTCGAAACCGTTGTTTATTTAGCTTCATATCTTCGGCTGACTTTTGTATTGGAGTCGTAAATATTTTTATCTTCGCTTTGCTATTTGAAATTTCTAGGAAACAATATTGAATCTGTTCCAAGAGCTAATAGAGCAAGATCCCAGAGCCGTAAGACACAACTTGTTTTCTAAAGAATGGATCTTTCGATTCTCAGTAGTCTTTCATGTACTTTTAATACCTGCATGTTTGTGAGACTTGCCCGGTGACACCTGCGCAGGTACCAGGCGAGAAAGGTAACTAAAAATCACAGTTACTTAACTTAAATTTTTATGACTGATTTTTATATATATTTTATAGACTATTACTCTGAAGTCATATCAGAGAAGTCAGACGCTTTGCATGCGCCAGAACTTTTGTCAGACGCTTTAAAGCTCTATAAAAAAAAAATTAACTTAATTTATTTTTAAATGTCTGACTTTTATATATGTTATTCAGATAACTATTACAAAGTTGTATTAAATCAGTCAGACAGTTTGTAATGACCAAACACCCCTTAAACACAAGAATTACTCGGCCTCGAGTATGAGCACGATAGCACAATGCGCATGCGCGTCAGAGTAAAATATCTAATATTTGAAAAGTACTTACTGTTTTCAATTTCATATTTTTGCATATCTATTCAAATAAGATGAAATTTATAATTAAAATAATAAGTAATCATTTTTAAAATAATATAATATATTGCATATAAATAGGGGATAATGAATTTTTTTGTAGCAATAGCCTTTCAAAAAGAATGATTTTTATTTTATTTAAAAAAATATATCTATTATAATAATTTCAATAAAAAAATAATTAATTATGATTAATCAATTGAATAATTATTTTATTGTCTCTTTATCATCTTCATCATCAAAATAATCATTTGAATTTTCATCATTTATTAAATCTCTATACTGTCCACTCAAGTCATCGTCCTCATCATCAGTTAAATTGTCGTTGCTGGCAGAATTTTCCGTAAAAATAAAATCATAAACAATTAAAAAATAGTATAGTAATAGTAAACCTATAACATATAAATATAAGTGAAAGGCGACTAAGGGATAGGCTTACAAACTTGGGATTCTTTTTTAGGCGATGGGCGAGCAACCTATCACTATTTGAATCTCAATTCTATCATTAAGCCAAATAGCTGAACGTGGCCATTTAGTCTTTTCAAGACTGTTGGCTCTGTCTACCCCGCAAGGGATATAGACGTGACCATATGTATGTAGTCTACTTTAATTTCGACACCACCGCAACGGCTTCGATGGTCCAGTGGTTAGCGCGTGAGACTGTGAAGTTGGCGGTCCGAGTTCGAGTCCCAACAATAACTAGATATATATTAATTTTTATTAAAAATGTTTTTTTTTGTGTTGTTTGAGTATTTATTAAAAAAACTGAAAATCAAAATACTACATATAATCATACGGTAAAAATATTTTGTCTGTACATTTAATATTTTGACTGAAACAAATAGAGAATTTTTTTTTACATTTTTTGTCTGTCTGTCTGTATCAGACTGTATGATTAAGATTCAACTCGAACTTTACGCAGACGACGTCGCGGGCAACAGCTAGTATGCAATATATTATATTATTTTAAAAATGATTAATTATTATTTTAATTATAAATTTCATCGTATTTGAATAGATATGCAAAAATATGAAATTGAAAACAGTAAGTACTTTTCAAATATTAGATATTTTACTCTGACGCGCATGCGCATTGTGCTATCGCGCTCATACTCGAGGCTGAGTAATTCTTGTGTTTAAGGGGTGTTTGGTCATTACAAACTGTCTGACTGATTTAATACAACTTTGTAATAGTTATCTGAATAACATATATAAAAGTCAGACATTTAAAAATAAATTAAGTTAATTTTTTTTTGATAGAGCTTTAAAGCGTCTGACAAAAGTTTTGGCGCATGGAAAGCGTCTGACTTCTCTGATATGACTTCAGAGTAATAGTCTATAAAATATATATAAAAATCAGTCATAAAAATTTAAGTAAAGTAACTGTGATTTTTAGTTACCTTTCTCGCCTGGTACCTGCGCAGGTGTCACCGGGCAAGTCTCACAAACATGCAGGTATTAAAAGTACATGAAAGACTACTGAGAATCGAAAGATCCATTCTTTAGAAAATAAGTTGTGTCTTACGGCTCTGGGATCTTGGACTATAATACCGTGATGTGACGTCACGATAGAGTAATTACGATTCTTTGGCGAGGTAATTGAATAACTCCGCTGCGCACGGACCTAACTCGTACGGGACGCTGCTCTGGGCTATAACAAGGATTTAGTAGTACTAGAAATGCCATTATGCTTATTCGTATGATAGTAAAAAATACGATTTATAGTAATTTTTACAATTGAACGTACCTTAACGCCTTAAGTTTTCTATGACGCCAAATTTGACGCCATGCCAATACATACATACATAGTCACGTCTATATCTCTTGCAGGGTAGACGGAACCAACCTTCTTGAAAAGACTGATAGGCCACGTTCAGCTGTCTGGCATAATAATAGAATTGAGATTCATATAAAGTGACAGGTTGCTAGCCCATCGCCTATGGCCGAAAGGAAGAAACCCAAGTTTATGAACCCTACGCTTAGTCGTCTTTTACAACATCCATGAAAACAAGATAGAGTGGTGCTACTCTTTTTTTTTAACTATATGCTAATGGTTTCAGAAAACTAACTGTTTAATGTTTAATCTCACTCTCTGTCTCTGTCATCTTTGCGCATTCCCAGTTGCACCCTCCACCATAGTGCTTTCCTCCATTTATCTTTCCACTGTATCCAGTCTGCGGCGTTCAATTTTCAGACCATTGTATACATTTCAATCTCAACAGCAAAGAATATCATGTCACTTCCTCTCTCTTTCTCATCATGGGGCGTTCCCAGTTGCACCCTCAGCAACAACACTTAGAAGCCTTGCATCCGCTTTCCAACACATGACACTTCCATTTTTTATATATTAATGTACCCTCCGCTGCCGGATAAAAGTTTAATACGTTCGTGGACTGCACGAAATAATTCAACTAGCTCAGTGGTTGCAACTTTAACAACATTTTTAAGAGATTTGTGCGCGCATTGTGTCTGATTCCAAGGAATTAAGAGGCCGTAGCTTGTTAGTTCAAAATTCTAAAATTTTTATTCATTATGCGAGCGATGATTCGACTCGACCGCCATTAAAGGGAAGATCTGCCGCCTGACTCGGTGTTTTGGGGAACCGCTGCTCCTCAGGCATCACACCTAGCCTGGCGGAAGATCTTCCCTTTGGTGGCGGTCGAGCTGTATGATTTTGTTTTGATTTACCATATAGATCAGCAACGGTTAGGAAACCTTGCTTGAGATACATATCACGTCTTCATCCCTTACGGATAGACAGAGTCAGTCGCAAAATCCAAAGCAAATCAACTGGATAGATCAATTTTAGATTCAGAGATAGGTCATAAAGATATTTAATATCTAAATTAAAAGCAGAACTAGCTTTAAAAATCAATGTCGAAGCACAATACAAATAGCAATGTCGAAGCACAATATATTGAGATACATATCACGTCTTCATCCCTTATGGATAGACAGAGCCAGTCGCAAAATCCAAAGCAAATCAACTGGATAGATAAATTTTAGATTCAGAGATAAAGATAGGTCGGTAGGATAGGTCATAAAGATATTTAATATCTAAATTAAAAGCAGAACTAGCTTTAAAAATCAATGTCTAAGCACAATACAAATGGCGGCGAATTTGTTAAATTAATTAGTTAGTCTTAAGTTCTTGGTTATTAAAACTTTTTCTATCCTTTTGTCGCTTTGCAAACTGTCGCCTTAATATAAAATATTTTCATGAAAAAACTGGTAAAATGTTTTCATCCATTGTTGGTGCGCTAGGCAAAACGAAGTTGAAAGAACAGTGTTCCGACTGACCCATTATAGAAAAAGCGACAGTAATGGAGTCTACTAAAAGTGTAAACTGGCCGAGTTTTAGTGCGCGTCTTAAAATGTTATCATTATTCATTCATTCATTATATCTATCATTCATTCATTTATTTAATATTAACACACAAAACTGATAACTATCACAAATAGGTCACACAATGAGAATTTAAATACTTAGGTCTTAACTGTAATCCACAACATATGTGTACATGATAGTACAAACTTTTGAAAATTGTAATAACTAGAGAATTTTGAATGAATAAACATACATACATACATATGGTCACATCTATCCCTTGCGGGGTAGACAGAGCCTTGAAAAGACTGAATGGCCACGTTCAGCTATTTGGCTTTAAGATAGAATTGAGATTCAAATAGTGACAGGTTGCTAACCCATCGCCTAAAAAAGAATTCCAAGTTTATAAGCCTATCCCTTAGTCGCCTTTTACGACATCCATGGGAAAGAGATGGAGTGGTCCTATTCTTTTTTGTATTGGTGCCGGGAACCACACGGCATATGTATGTATGTTTGTACGCTATTCGACTGATAAATCGACAACATGATAAAAGACTCTTGAAACTTTATCGTAGTATTTCTACCAATGTGATGAACACTTCAAGGACGAGTATTAAAAAGAACGAAACATTTGAAGGAAACAAGTAATATCCTACGGACGGAATGCAATTTATTCAATGATATGCCACTTTAAGATGGAAAATAAATATCTTCCCCCTGACTTTAGTCCCGGTTGCATCCTCACCACTCTGGAGAGGAGCCCGGGATATGCCTTTGACCATGGATCCAACTCACCGAGATTAGAGCATACAGACAAACAAAATAGAGGGTTTTGACGGTTAAGTGGTATAAATTAATAAAGCTGTATCATAGAATAGAATAGATTTATTTTCAAAATTGGATACAAGGTATCACTTATTGACGTCACATAACTTAAATCGAATTATAACTACTACCGCTTCCAAAGCGCATGTGCAGAAGAAGCGGCGGAACAAACTACACTGCAGCATTTCAACGGACGTCAATTTACAAATATACATAGATCTCTTAAATATATCATACTAATAAGTATGCCAAATTTGACATAAATAACTAGGTATTAATAATCAGATTTTTGTCAGTAATCGATACAAGAATTTCCCAGTCAAAAGAGTTCCCAACGACGACTTGTGACGTCAGATGAAGCGGAGTTCCGCTTCCGGCTCGTTAGTGAGTCAAAGAAGGATAATCTTTGAAGGATTCAAGATATAATCATTAACTTTAACTAATATTATAAAAAAAATAATAAATAAATATATACGGGACAAATAACAAAGATTGAGTAAGCCTCAAAGTTCGAAACTTATGTTACGAGATACTAACTCAACGATACTGTTTTATAATAAATTAAAAAAAAGAAGATAAACATCCAAGACCCAGACCAATCAGAGAAAGTTCATTTCTCATCATGCCTGACCGGGATTCGAACCCGGGAACTCCGGTGTCACAGACAAGCGTATTACCTCTGCGCCACAGAGGCCGTCATATCATAAATGATAAAGTTACTTTATTTACAACTTGTGGATTTTCAAGGCAAGAATAAATAGTGCCGTATGGGTCCCGGCACCAATAGAAAAAAAGAATAGGACTACTTCATCTCTTTTCCATGGATGTCGTAAAAGGCGACTAAGGAATAGGCTTATAAATTTGGAATTCTGCTTTTAGACGACGGCCTAGCAACCTGTTACTTTATATGAATCTCAATTCTATCAGTACGCCAAACAGATGAACGTGGCCTATCAGTATTTTCAAGACTGTTGGATCTGCCTACCCCGCAAGGGATATAGACGTGATTATATGTATGTATGAGTGAATAGGCATTATTTGAGCTTGCGTGCAACATCTTGCTTGCCACCAGGCCGATTGAGATTTTTGATTGATTGATTGATTGAGATTGATTATAAAACTAGCTGTGCCCGCGACTTTGTCCGCGTGGAATAGTTATTTTGGGCATTTTTTTTTTCACATGTTCCATTATTTCTTTGCCCCTTATAGTTGTAGCGTGATGTTATTTAGCCTTTCTCGATAAATCGTCTATTCTAATGGCCTAGAAAAAAGAATTTTCTTATTCAAACAAACAAACTCTTCAGCTTTATAATATTAGTTTAGATTAAGAAATATTGGTTTTCTCTCCACGCGTTATCTACTAATCAAATCTTCATTAAATATTCGCGTATATACAATTTAAAACCGTTAAACTTCTTTCACTAAGCCATCCAGCTAAATCTGGCATTATAGGCTCTTTCTACTCCACACAAGATCTGTAAAAATAAATAAACACGGCCCTCCTAAGTCCCTTGCATTTCAAATGCAGTTGTTTACTGAATTCGGGAGAGTGCATCGCTACGCTGGGGCGGCGGGCAAAAAGTGCATTATCGATTGAATAATCCATTTTGATTTAGCGCAAGTGAAGAGTGAGTGATACACATACATACATACATATGGGCACGTCTATATCCCATGCGGGGTAGACAGACCCAACAGTCTTGAAGACTAAATGGCCACGTTCAGCTATTTGGCTTAATGATAGAATTGAGATTCAAATAGTGACAGGTTACTAGCCCATCGCCTAAAAGAAGAATCCCAAGTTTATAAGCCTATCTCTTATCCATTGAGTGAATGAGTGATATCATTGCTTGGAATAGTTTTTAGAATTAGTCAAAGACTAGGCTTGTAAACTTGGGATTCTTCTTATGGGCGATGGGCTAGCAACCTGTCACTATTTGAATCTCGATTCTATCACTAAGCCAAACAGTTGAACGTATCCTTTCAGTCTTGTAAATACTGTTGGCTCTAGACAGAGCCAGACACCCTGCAAGAGAAATATACGTGATTATAGGTTATTTTATCGCTACACCTTTATACTTAAGGCATCTAATGCATGGCAGGCGCACCATAAGTTTTAAATAGAATAGAATAGATTTATTTTCAAAATTGGTTACAAGGTATCACTTATTAACGTCACATCACTTAAATCTAATTGTAACTGCTACCGCTTCCAAAGCGCATGTGTAGAAGAAGCGGCGGAATAAACTACACTGGAGCTGCGGTTGCCAATAACATATACAAAATAGCCATGAATACCATGAGTTGTTTATCGTAATTAGGGGTCGTAATTAGGGGAAAACCATGGGGAGAAGAAAACCTGTGGGTTAAGGTCAAGATGATGATGTATTCTCTCTTCCACATTACTATTTTTAATTAGGATAATTTTGAAGTTGACGTTGTTGAAGAAAATGCTGCAGTGCATTTTGTTACCGTTTCTTCTGCACTGACGTTTTAAGTAATTTATTTGACGTCAACTATAGTTGTCAACGAAAAGATATGACGTTTATTATATAAAGGGATGTTGAAATGTCCCATAATGATTATATCAAATTCAAATCTTTTATTCATTTTATTCATATGATCAAAGCTAGGTTAAACAGATAGAGATATAAAAATAATGAGAAATCCATGAGGATGCAACGGGGCACCATAAAAATCAATTTTTTTTCAATAAAAAATATACACACCTTATCGATAAACTGTGATGTTTCATATAATAAAAAAATAATCTTACATAGCACTTTCCATCAATGAAATTTATTTGGTAAATTCGTCCAATAAAAACCCGATTCCAGATCGTTTAATCACTTTGAATAAAACGCACAAATATTCCGATTCACCGGTGCATATTTCTGGACAGGCAGAAATTCCGAAAATTAAATGGATTCAATAATAAAGGCATATCAGCGAATTTCTCGCACAAACAAGCACGCCCAATTAACAAGGCTGTTTTTTTTTTTTATATATTTCAACGAGTGAAAAGGCTAAAACACGGCAGGTCAGCAGAAACAGGCTAGGCAAAGTTTTAGCTCTTTGAAATGAAAAAAAAATGTAAAGCCAGCTTTGGGATGTGGTGTAAGTGATGAGATTTGGTGTTGAATAACCGTTTTGCAACGAAACGGTTGCTGTGAAAAGGTTCCGCTAAGTTTTTGGAGTCGACGCTCAAATTTTTCGTATTTAATGACTTTTTAATAAATGGAAATAGTTTACTTGGAGAAAGGCTTTATTTTTTTTTATAATAAATTACAGGACGCGTACATCTCGTAATGTCACAGAGTAGAGAGTGACAAAGACACAGATAATACACACTTTACAAAAGTGACATAAGGCGCCAAATTTAAATATTGAACATAATTTATTTTATGCTACTCCCATTGCAAAGTCTTTATTATCACACGTAATTTAAAAAAAATATAACTTATAATATAATTAAATAAACGCTAAGATATTTTAACTTAAAATAAACACGAAGTACCTGAAAACTCACCTGTACAACAGTAAGTTTATATTTTATTCGAATGAAAAGTTAATTACTCCTAACTCATCAGTTGTGACGAAAAAAACTTAATATGTTTTTTCTAATAAAATTGTTTTTTCCAATAAATCTAAATTAAAAGAGAGCTGCTTAAGTTTTATTTTATTTTCACTTCTTAACAAAAAGAACAGCTTTAACGAATAAAGTTCCTAGACATTCTAAAACCGCTGTCACTCGTGCCTTGTGCCGCACATTTGTTAATTCTCCTTGATTTTTTACAACCCTCCGTAAACCTTTTACAGTCCTTGGATAATTAAATAAATTTTATATTTACCCCAGCTCAGTAATCTTTAAACAAATCTGCTTATTTGTTTTTGCGCGACTGCAAAATAAGACGAGTGTTATGTTTTTGGGATTCAAATCATAGTTGACATAAATTGACAACATATATAAAGTAAATATTTAATGGATGGATACTTTAAGGCAGTCTTAAAAACTTTTTTAAAACAAATTTCGTCGAAATATTTTATAAAGCGAATCTGAACCAAGAAATAAATAATTTGACCGTCCCTTCAAATAAAGCAATCACAAAATCAATTTTATGAAGCCAATAATCCTGATTGACTAGAATACCATGCAATTGAGTTTCAGACTAACATAATACAAACATACATACATACATACATATAATCAAGTCTAAATCCCTTGCGGGGTAGACGCAGCCAACAGTCCCGAAAAGACTGATAGGCCACGTTCAGCTGTTTGGCTTAGTAATAGAATTGAGATTCAAATAGTGACAGATCGCTAGCTCATCGCTTAAAAGAAGAATCTGAAGTTTATAGGCCTATCCCTTAGTCGCCTTTTACGATATCCATGGGGAAAAGATGGAGAAGTCCTATTCTTTTTCTATTGGTGCCGAGAACCACACGACACACAATATATACACAGAACATAATGTTAGTCAGAAATTAATTTAAATTTTTTGGTCATTCCGATTGTCTCCAAATTCGATATTAAATTTGCATGACCCCCCCTCGCAATTTGTTCCCCCCAATCTTCAGACCGGAATAAGAAGATTCCAATAAATAACGTCGGTGATACAATGAGAGCAATAAAAAAAACTGTGTACAGTAATTTGAAAGTGGTACTGCTGGCCACAAAGAAAAAAAAAGAACAAAAATAGAATATTGCACAAAATATTTAAAAAGTGAGAAGCGCGTATGTTACAATGATATATGTATATAATTAAGTTCACTTTTTATAATGTTATGGATTAATACCAAATGTATAAAACAAATACTAAAAATATAAGTTCAGCCAGTTATTTCAATAAGTGCAGTTTTAATTTCTTTCAAAACAATTTCCGACAAAAATCATCAAATAGTTCTATATTAAACAAACTGAAATACTTAATATTCTATTGAAAAGGTTCCCGAAAAATCTTCCTATTTCAACTCTTTCTCAGTGATGTAAAATTTTATAATTTGCTTTTAAAGATAAATTCTTCACACGCTTATGAACTTAGGATTTATCTTGTCACTATTTGAATCTCAATTCCACCGGTAACCCGTACATCTAAACGTGGTATTTCCAACAGTCTTTTCAAGACTGTTGGCTCTGTCTACCCCACAAGGGATATAGACGTGATGATATGTATGTATGTTTCACAGATATTTGTCAGCTTGTATTATGTAAGTACTTGTCATAATGAGCTGAAGTCTTCAAGTCTTTCCGAGACTTATGCATTGATCTGTGAAGTAATTAATAAAGTTGTGTTGTGTTCCCTGGTGCCGTGTGGTTCCCGGCACCATTAGAAAAAAGAATAGTACCACTCCATCACTTTCCCACGGATATCGTAAAAGGCGACTAAGGGATAGGCTTATAAACTTGGGATTCTTCTTTAAGGCGATGGGCTAGCGACCTGTCACTATTTGAATCTCAATTCTATCATTAAGCCATATACTCGTAGCTGAAGGTGGCCGCAACCTTTGCAGGGGAACCTAACCCGTATTGGTTCGATCATGGTTACACATCCAGTTGCCTGAATGTGCAGGTTTTCTCACGTTGTTTAAGCTCACCGTAAGAGCATTGGTTAGTATTCAAGCATTATAAAATATGGTTTTGAAATGAAATTCTAAAACTCGTGATATCTCGAACCTTACGAAAGATTGTTTTATCAAATCATATGGCCATCTGTTCTTGTAGATTTGACGAAAGTCCGATTGAAATTCGGATATTTCAAAATGAATAAAATACAATAAAAATATTCATTGAAAATATCATTCATTCTGAAAATGCAACTTTCATTGAACAAGGATTTGTTTTAGTGTTGTATAATCATGTTTTTATCCTTTACGGGCTAGACAAAACCAACAGTCTCGAAAATACTGAAAGGCCACCTTCAGCTACGAGAATATGGCTTAATGATAGAATTGAGATTCAAATAGTGACAGGTTGCTAGCCCATCGCCTAAAAGAAGAATCCCAAGTTAAATAAAATTTATATTCACGTTAATATTGATAAAACCTTTTCAAATAAATTGGACGATATTACTAGACTATACATACAACGAGTAAGCCCCACTTGATTTACATGGATGCAGGTTCGAATCTAGATTTCACGTTATGAATATTCAGTAGCCAACAGATTGCTCTCCTATACCTACCTCCGAAACTATTATATGTCTCATGTTTACAATAAGTTTTATACATACATACATAAAATCACGCCTCTTTTCCGGAGGGGTAGGCAGAGACTACCTCTTACTACTTGCCACGATCTTTGCATACTTCCTTCGTTTCATCCACATTCATAACTCTCTTCATGCAAGCTCGGCGGTTTCGGGTAAGGTAGAATAGCATAGATTTATTTTCAAAATTGGATACAAGGTATCATTTATTGACGTAATAAGTTTTATTGTGGTTGGATAGTAGTTACACGTGCCTGTAACTATATATATACTATTTCCCATTCCCGTGAGAAATTTCAATAAACCTTATTCTGAGAATAACATGCCAAATATCAGCTTACTAAGTCCAGTGGTCTTCAGCCATACAATAGTTTCATTTATCATTTTTGCATAGGTGCCGTGTGGTTCACGCCACAAATAAAAAAAGTATAAGACTCTATCATTTTTCTATGGATGTCGATAAAGGCGACTAAGGGATAAGACGTTAAAAAAACTTATAAAGACGTGATTATATAAAAATTAACATACATACCTACATATATAATCACGTCTATACCCGTTGCGGGGAAGACGCATTCAGATGTTTAGCTTAATGATAGGGAATTGAGATTCACATAGTGGCAGGTTGCTAGCCTTTGAGATAAATCTCAAGTTTATAAGCCTATCCCTTAGTCAACTTTTACAACATCCATGGGAAACAGATGGAGTGGTCTTATATTGGCCAACATCGATGATAGAACAAAATCTATTTGACGAGATATCGGTTACATGACAAATTCATCACTCATCGATTGTATAATGGAGTGTACACACATCAATGATAATGTCAGGAAGCAGAAGAAATACGATGGAGGGGAGCACTAGAAATTAGACTTTATAACAATACTCAATAAGAAAGACTCTTCAATAATGGGTCAAAATATAAGGACAACTAAATTTATTGTACTTTAAATATAATGGATTATATAATTTTTTTTATAGGTGCCGTGTGGTGCCCGGCACCATTGCAAAAAAGAATAGGACCACTCCATCTCTTTCCCACGGATGTCGTAAAAGGCGACTAAGGGATAGGCTTATAAACTTGGGATTCGTCTTTTAGGGGATGGGCTAGCAACCTGTCACTATTTGAATCTCAATTCTATCACTAAGCCAAACAGCTGAGCGAGGCCTATCCTATGTCTTTTCAAGACTGGTGGCTCTGTCTACCCCGCTAGGGACATAGACGTGATCTTATGTTTGTATGTACATACATAAAAATTTTAAATATCAGAAGTAATGCAAATAAAAATTTGAATTATAACTACTAGCATTAAGCCTTCCTCGATAAATGGTCTATTAAACACAAAAAGAATTTTTCAATTCGAACCAGTAGTTCCTGAGATTAGCGCGTTCAAACAAACTCTTCAGTATAGATGTATCGCTAGAAATACCTCGAATATTATTTCGATCTTTATGCAACGTTATGAAAGCATGTCCGTGTAACATAGTTATATAGATGAACTAGGTGCGCATTCATACATTCATACATATGGTCACGTCTATATCCCTTGCGGGGTAGGCAGAGCCAACTGTCTTGAAAAGACTGAATGGCCACGCTCAGCTATTCGGCTTAATACTAGAATTGAGATTCAAATAGTGACAGGTTGCTAGCCCATCGCCTAAATAAGAATCCCAAGTTTGTAAGCATGTCCCTTAGTCGCCTTTTACGACATTCATGGGAGAGAAATGGTGTGGTCCTATTCTTTTTTGTATTAGTGCCGGGAACTACACGGCAACACACACACACAGACACAAAATACATATTAGATAAAAATTATAGCGTTCAAGATTTCTAACTCCGAAGACGTCCAGAAATTAAGACAGATCGCTTCTCGAGGAGTCAATAAATAACTGCCCCTGTTAGTATGGACGCCCTAACATGGATTCTCTGTAAACAAACGTTTGTACTATCGATTGCATTTTTGTGTTAACTATCAATTTTATCTGACGGCCTCTGTGGCGCAGCGGTAATACGCTTGTCTGTGACATCGGAGGTCCCGGGTTCGAATCCCGGTCAGGGCATGATGAGAAACGAACTTTCTCTGATTGGTTTTTTGGTTTGGAATAAGAGTTTTATTATCAGGCAGATTGTGGTCAAACATACTCAACACTCACATATAGTCACGTCTATAACCCTTGCGGGGTAGACAGATCCAACAATCTTGAAAAGACTGACAGGCCACATTCAGCTGTTTGGCTTAATGATAGAATTGAGATTCAAATAGTGACAGGTTGCTAGCCTATCGCCTAAAAGAAGAATCCCAAGTTTATAAGCCTATCCTTAAGTCGCCTTTTACGACATCCATGGGAACGAGATGGAGTGGTCTTATTCTTACTTTTATTGGTGCCACACGGCACGGCAAATGGAGTTTGACAGGAAGAATACATAAGTACGGATTATTTTTATCGTATTAATTGAGAAATCTTTCGAACAACAAATTTTCTCTTTTCCATCTCCTTTTCAAAATTCCAAATTCTTGGCTTCGCAAAATTGTTCAGTCGGAGAGGCCGCTTTCAAAGTTATTAATTTAAATACAAACTTGGTAAAACAAGTTACAGATTAAGATATATCTGCGGAACTCCGCCGAGACGTCCGCTTTAATTTGTACGGGTTTTTGCACGGGAACAACATGTGTGTGTGTATGTTTCGTGTTTATTTATAGAAAACATTCCCTTTTTCCCTGTGTATTCGCTAGCGTTTAAAGCAGTTTATCTACATTTCTACGGAATCGTGCTTTTTTCTTGGTAAATCTTCCTTCGAATTCGAGACTTCCTTCGCTTCATCCACATTCATAACTCTCTTCATGCAAGCTCGGCGGTTTCGGGTACTCTCGACCTGACCCTTTACCAGGACGTCCTTAATTTGATCAAGATACGTTCGTCTAGGTCTTTCCACTCCGACCTTTCCCTCCACAATCTCCTTGTATATCTGCTTAGTCAACCTGCTTTCACTCATCCTCTCCACATGACCAAACCATCTAAACATACCCTTTTCTATTCCTGTAATCTTCTTTCACATCACAACATTCCCTTATCACGCTGTTCCTTATCCGGTCACTTAATTTCACACACATCATACTCCTTAACGCTCTCATTTCCACTGCATTTATATTAATGTTACCCCTATATGTATGCCTATAAGATTTAGTTTTTCGATAAAGTGTGTCTGCGTAAATCTTTTTAGTTAAGTAAAGAAGACGAACTAAAAAAGATAAATATTTACCGTGTTCCTGACACCATCACTCCATCACTTTCCCATGAATGTCGTAAAAGGCGACAAATTCTGTAAGCACATTCGTTCTTATACATATGATCACGTCAATTACTAATACTAATATTATCTTTTGAAAATATAATTATGGAAGTATGAATAAAATCCAAGAGAAGGTGCCGTGTGGTTCCAATGCAAAACAAAAAAGAATAGGACCACTCCGTGTCTTTCCCGTGGATGCCGTAAAAGGCGACTAAGGGTTAGTCTTAACACGAGATTCTTTTTTAAGGCGACCTGTCACTATATCTGAATCTCAATTTTATCATAAAGCTAAATATATGAACGTGGCCTATCAGTATTTTTAGGACTGTTGGCTCTGTCTACCCTGCAAGGGACATAGACAGGATTATATGTATGTATATATATAATGAATCAAATAGGTCGTTACTAACGATAACAAAGTACCCACACGAGTGACGAAGACCGTCACAACTCAATTAATTCCAAGTATTAATCTTAAAGATGAATAGTTCGCGACAATCATTAATTCACATCGGAAATCACTGACTTGTGTCAGGAACACTTGATAGACCTATTTTGTATATAGATACCTCAAAGAAGAAGACCTAGACGAACGTATCTTGATCAAATTAAGGACGTCCTGGTAAAGGGTCAGGTCAAAAGTACCCGAACTACGCCGACCTTGCATGAAGAGAGTTATGAATGTGGATGAAGCGAAGGAAGTATTCAGAGATCGTGGCAAGTGGAAACAGGTAGTCTCTGCCTACCCCGGGAAAGAGGCGTGATTTTATATATGTATACATCTAAACATACGATTTACTAAGCGGCAGTACCAAGGGTTCTAAATATAAATAATTTTATTTTTCTAGTTTGTAGTTTAGAAATTTTACTTTATGTTAATAAGGTAGTTTTATTATTAGTATAGTTTAGAAATTGTGATAATCACATTTTGTCAACTTTATTAATAAAAAAAACGGCAGTTAATACAATTATGCTGGATTATATTTATGTTGACGTCATAAGCGATACCTCGTATCCCCTTATCTTCTATCTCCTTATAGAAATAGATATATTTGAATAATAAATCTATTTCTATAAGGAAATTAACAGAGGGAGTTCCAAGTTGATTTAATTTTAGAAAAAATGTTGAGGAACTCCTCAGATGACACGATCATAAACAAAGACACTCCGAAGATCATGAAACTGCCAACGAGGAAGCGATGACGAGGTCCGGGCAAACCGCCCTCCACTTTTTTGACGGCCTCTGTGGCGTAGTGGTAGTACGCACTTTCTGTGACACCGGAGGTCTCGGGTTCGATTCCCGGCCAGGGCATGAGGAGAAAAGAACTTTTTCTGATTGGCCTGGGTCTTGGATGTCTATCTATATAAATATTTATTATAAAATATAGTATCGTTGAGTTAGTATCTCGTAACACAAGTCTCGAACTTACTTCGAGGCTAACTCAATCTGTGTAATTTGTCCCGTATATATTTATTATATTTATATACCTGGTTGACGACGGTCGATAAAGACCTAAAGAAACCCTAAGACGCCAGATTAGCTCAAGATCGTCTGGTCTGGAGGGGATGGTCTTGCGAAGGAATGCAGATCCCAAAGTTAATGGGATAAGGTCTAGAACAGTAAGGAAGCTATCTCAAAGACTGTTCGACAGCTGATTTAAACCTCATGGTCGTATGAGCGGGGTAGACATCCATTATTTCACATGTATGAGTCCGCCGTGATATACCTCGTGGTCGCGTGAGTGTTGTAGCGGAAAGAAGAGAGAGAGAGAGCGATGCGAGCCGCGCGCGTTACGTGGCCGTGCGCCCGCGCATCCAGCAGTGCATCCCGCTGGGTTCCCCGATTCAGAATGACTCCCAAATGTTGGGGAGACGTGACAAAGAATGAAGTTTAAAACATCACGATTATGCAGATTTGTATAATCAGCATTGTTTTATAAATAGCATCAGTGGTCGTATTTTTAAAGTGCCCGGCTGAAATGCGCAAGTAAATACGCATTACTTGTGACACATCTTTAGGGCACGTTCAGCTGTCTGGCTTAAAGATAGAATTGAGATTCAAATAGTGACAGGTTGCTAGCCCATCATCTAAAAGAAGCATCCCAAGTATACAAGCTTATAACCTAGTCACCTTTCACGACATCCTAGCCAGTCATTTCTTTTTTATTATCGAAAAACATACAGAAATAGGCCACTTCGTCGCTTCATCTGCTAATATTGACTGAGCACTCGCGACAAAGCGAATTCGAGGCGCTTCTACAGTGTTTTCATAATAAACATTCGCATATTTTGCGAGGGAGGTTTATCTAGCTGAAGGCTCCTTGGGTCATGTTTGGTTAATTTTGCGATTCCAAAATGGCTTTTCTGTTTAGACTAAACATACATGCATACATATCATCACGTCTATATCCCTTACGGGGTAGACAGAGCCAACAGTGTTGAAAAGACTGAAAGGCCACGTTCAGCTATTTGGCTTAATGATAGAATTGAGATTCAAATAGTGACAGGTTGCTAGCCTGTCGCCTAAAAAAGAATCCCAAGTTTGTAAGCCTATCCCTTAGTCGCCTTTTACGACATCCATGGGAAAGAGATGGAGTGGTCCTATTCTTCTTTTTATTGGTGCCGGGAACCACACGGCACTAAGAGTTAGACTAAAGCATATACTTATTATCTTTCAAACTTTATGAGGAAGACAGAGCCCATAGACGTTTGGTTGTATTGAGAATCAAGTAACGACAAGTTGCTAATCCATTGTCTAAAAGAGAAACTCCAAGTTTATGAGAGTTTACCTTGAATGACTAATGAATTTACAATTTGCATTATAAGAGAAGCAGTTGGCACACGCTATGTTTTTTCTTCCCTACCAGACCAGCATAGAACAAACATACATACATAAAATCACGTCTATATCCCTTGCGGGGTAAACAGAGCCAACAGTCTTGAAAAGACTGAAAGGCCACGTTCAGCTGTTTGCCTCAATGATAGAATTGAGTTTCAAATAGTGACATCTTGCTTGGCCATCGCCTAAAACAAGAATCCCAAGTTTATAAGCCTATCCCTTAGTCGCCTTTTACGACATCCATGGGAACGAGATGGAGTGGTCCTATTCTTTTTCTTTTTATTAGTGTCAGAAACCACACTGCTAGGCATTATTCATACATACATTCATAAAATCACGCCTCTTTCCCGGAGGGGTAGGAAGAGACTACCTCTTTCCACTTGCCACGATCTTTGCATACTTCCTTCGCTTCATCTACATTCATAACTCTCTTCATGCAAGCTCGGCGGTTAGGCATTATTCATATAATTTAATTGAAACTTTAAAAATAAGACTAGTTATACACAGTGCGATGTCTAAACTTCGAAATGACCGGGTCAAACAAACCCTCGCTGCCTAGGACTCTCGTGCTAAGAGCACTAGAAATCTAGACAGGACAGCCCGTTAGCTCTATTGGATAAGTTTTTGAATCGTAGGCGCCAATTTAGAAAAGTTCATTGGAGTTTTATATACTTTTGTGTCTTTGATACATTTTTCACACATTATTAAACTGCTCAACTCAGCTTTATTTTCAGATTATCACGAGTTTATGGTTTGCCTGGAAAAGATTTTGGATATAAAAATATAGATTTATATCTTTTTATCCTTGCTTCTGATTATGGAAAAAAATTGTGACGTTTTAAATTATATGATAAACTAGCTGTGCCCGCGACTTCATCCGCGTGGAATAGTTATTTTGAGCATCATTGAAGCCCTCAACGATGAATAATTTTCCCCGTTTTCTTCACATATTCCATTATTTCTTGTCTCCTTATAGTTGCAGCGTGATGTAATACAGCCTTCCTCGATAAATGTACTATTCGACGCAAAAAGATACTTTTCAATTCGAACCAGTAGTTCCTGAGATCTGCGCGTTTAGACAAACGTACAAACAAACAAACTCTTCAGCTTTATAATATTAGTATAAATGTTTGCATTATATGTATAGTATACATACTATATGAAACTAACTTATACATACATATATTTTTGGTGAATAAAGTTGACAAAATGTGACTATTACAATTTCTACACTATATTTTAATAAATCTACCTAATTAAAAAAAAAATTTTTGAACAAACAAATATAAAGTTATTCTTCCAGAAAGCCACAGACCACTTTCTTCAGTTTGACAAGAACCTACTATAAATAAAACCGGGTAAACGTCTCAATCTATTTACCCGTTGCGTCCTCAATTCGGTTAAGGGTGAGGATACACAGTAGAAATATAAATATATACAGGACAAATTACACATATTGAATTAGCCTCGAAGTTCGAGACTTGTGTTACGAGATGCTAACTCAACGATAGGTACTATACATTATAATAAATACTTATATAGATAAACATCCAAGACCCAGGCCAATCAGAAAAAGTTATTTTCTCATCATGCCCTGGCCGGGATTCGAACCTGGGACCTCCTCCGGTGTCACAGACAAGCAGTACGCTTGTCTGTGACACCGGAGGAGGTCCCAGGTTGCGCCACAGAGGCCGTTCAAAACTAATTTTTGCTTTATACTTTCTCCATTGGTAAGCAGTATCAAACTGGTTGTGCAATTAACTTATAGTTATAGTGTTGGCAAATTATTTATCGATATTGTTACTAACGAAGTAGACCTGGAAAATCATCGATAGGTATATCAGTACAAGCAATTGTATCGATAGGCCAACCAACTATCGATACATACATATAATTGCGGGGTAGACAGAGCATACAGTCCTGAAAAAATAATAGGCCACGCTCAGCTGTTTGGCTTAATGATAAAATTGAGATTCAAATAGTGACAGATTGCTAGCCCATCGCCTAAAAAAAGAATCCCAAGTTTGTAAGTTTATCCCTTAGTCGCCTTTTACGACATCCAAAATGGGAACGAGATGGAGTGGTTCTAACCTTTTTTTTTGGTTCCGGGAACCACACGGCACCATCTATACACCCAACAATACTATTGCTTTTACTCAACTATCGATAACCAAGCGATAGGCAACACTGCCTAGTTATAAATATAAGGAAAACATGTAACAAAATTTTATATACGTTCTTTCAATATATTTTTAAACTTAAAAATTATATTGTGTACCCTACACACCTTGAAAATTTCATCAAAATCAGACCAGCGGATCGAAAGTTATCGCGATACATACAACAAAAGTTTTTTTCATTCCAAAGCAATCAATGGGAATGCTTCAAATATCTTAATCATCACTCAATTTAAAGTCATCAAATTAACACCTCAAAGCGATGATCCTCTAAGTGTGCACACTTCCTAAACCCCGGGATTCGAACCCGTTCCCCGCCAACTCAAACGCACCTGCTGTAATCACGACACGTCACCGTGACGCGGGTCTGGGTTACCCATTTTTCTGGGCCCCTTTTGGACTTGACAAAGTCATTTTGGAGGTCCCTAAGGATATCCCGAAGCGGTTTGGTAAAGTTTTCTAATTTTTTAAGTAACTGATTGAATTTGTTGGCTGTTTATTGTCTGTGTATTGGCCGAGTGGTTCCCGGTACTTTATAATAGTACCACTCCATATCTTTCCCATAGATATCCTAAAAGGTGACTAAGGAAATGGCTAATAAACTTGGGATTCTACGCTCACAACTTGTCACTATTTGAATTTCAATTCCATCATGAAGCCATACAGCTGAACGTGGCCGTTCATCCTCTTCAAGACTTGTTCTGTCTACCACTTCATGAAAGACGTGTGATTATATGTACTATATATGTTCTATATATGTTCTATATATATATATACTACATATGCACTATCACTACATAGTATAAAACAAAGTCGCTATTATAGTCTGTTTGTCTGTATGCTTAAATCTTTAAAATTACGCAACGGATTTTGATGCGGTTTTTTGTAACAGGTAGAGTGAATCAAGAGGAAGGTTTTTATGTATAATAACAATTATAATTTTGCACCCGTGCGAAGCCGGGGCGGGTCGCTAGTATTACATATATAGTCATATTATCCCCTTTTATAGCTATTCTTTTCAAGCATTATAATCTCGCTGAACGTAAGAAACAAGCCACATTCAAAATTATGTAACGCAGCTAAACTAACGCTAACTGTACCCCGTACTTACCCCATAAGTAATCCAAGGCACTCACGCGACATATCCCATACACAGATTATAAATGAAATAGACACGGCAAAGAGAAAAAACAAGTACTGGTACCAAAACAATAAAAGTAAGCACTGTTCGTTGTAAATGGATAGATTCGGTTTAAAAATAATTTTAATATAACATAACATATGATTACGTCTGTATCCCCTGCGGGTTTGACAGAGCCAACAGTCAAAAAAAGACTGATAGGCCACGCTCAGCCGCTCAGACTTAATGTTAGAATCCTACTAATATTATAAATGCGAAAGTTTGTGAGTATGTCAGTATGGATGTTTGTTACTCTTTCACGCAAAAACTACTGAACCGATTACGATGAAATTTGGTATGTAGGTAGCTGAAGACCCAGAATAACATATAGGCGGCATTTTTATCACGGAGTTCTCGCGGGATTGATAGGGTTTCCACGCGAACAAAGTAGCGGGCGCCCCCTAGTTTATCTATAAGAATCTCAAACTAAACTAAACTGACGAAGGCATGATATATTTATGTAAATTTTAACATTTATTCTTATTTGCAAAGTCTATCCTATACATAAGTCTATGACCCAAGCCGACGCAATTTGACCAAAACGCCAGTTAATTTCGATTCCGCCATTATTATGTGATAGAAACGCGTTATTACCTATTTTATACGACATTATTAGACATTACAAGTAATAAAGCTGGAACGCAAAGGTGTATTTTAGTTCTTAGTAAATGATAAAGGGGTGAGATATACATACATACATACATATGGTCACGTCTATATCCCTTGCGGGGTAGACAGAGCTAATAATCTTAAAGAGACTGATCGGCCATGTTCATCTATTTGGTTTAATGATAGAATTGAGATTCAAATAGTGACAGGTTGCTAGCCCATCGCCTAAAATAGAATCCCAAGTTTGTAAGCCTATCCCTTAGTCGCCTTTTACGACATCCATGGGAAAGAGATGGAGTGGTCCTATTCTTTTTTTGTATTGGTGCCGGGAACCACATGGTACTATATTTAAATAACAGATATATATAAAAGATACCTGTGTTATTTACAAATTGTATAATGCAAAGCGAAAGGTTAAAATTAGTTTCAGTACCAGTAGCAACGAAATTGCTACCAAAAAAGATTAAGAGTTGGTCACGTGGCCACTTCAAATATGAAAAAGGGATCAATATTGATTCATAACTAAAAAAGAATGCCAAGTTTGTAAGCCTTTCCCTTTGTCGCCTTCAACGACATCCATTGGAAAGAGATCGAGTGGTCCTATTTTTTTTTGTATTAGTGCCGGGAACCACACGGCATCATCATTATATCTTCAATTACATAATCTGAACGCACTCCAATTAATTCATAATTGGAGTGCGTACAGATTATGTAACAGGTTTCATTGAAAAATACATACACTAGAATTGCGAACCTCCTTTCTTTAAGGCGGTTAAAAATCAAACCGAGCCCAACTGTTTAACACCCCTCACTATTCAAAAATCATCAGCTTCGACTTAGGGCGGACAAAGACGCGTATCTTTCGACCTGAGCGGGCGCATTATAAGGGCGGTTTCACACGGACGCGGCGAAGTGTGACACCCGATACACTTCATGACTGATGTTCGTTTTATAAGGATTCTTTCACCATTGTCATGACTAGCTATCGGTTGTTGTAACTCTCGGGTTAAATGAAAAATATTATATTGTTTAACAGTACCGTGGGAATGTCGCGATATCCTCTCTTTTATTTTTTGATAACTACAGTTATCTAAATATCACAATCATGTTGATAAAATATTTTATATCACTACATAGTATAAAACAAAGTCGCTATTATAGTCTGTTTGTCTGTATGCTTAAATCTTTAAAATTACGCAACGGATTTTGATGCGGTTTTTTGTAACAGGTAGAGTGATTCAAGAGGAAGGTTTTTATGTATAATAACATTTATAATTTTGCACCCATGCGAAGCCAGGGCGGGTCGCTAGTAAAATATATAGTATAAAATAGAAAGAACAAAGCGTCTACAATAAACGTATTGTAATAATATCCACAACTTTAAAACAAAATAAGAGTACCCAAAACCGCCGAGCTAGCATAAAGAGAGTGTTGAATCTGGATGAAGCGAAGGAAGTATGCAAAGTTCATGGCAAGTGGAAAGATGTAGTCTCTGCCTACCCCTCCGGGAAAAGGCGTGATTTTATGTATGTATGCATGTATGTATGTATGTATGTATGTATGTATGTATGCATGTATGTATGTATGCATGTATGTATGTTGAAACAAAATATTTAGGGCTCGGTCCGAATCAAAATAAGTAGAAACCTTTCGACATAAACCCAATTTATTTGAGACATAAATCAAACCCAACACCCCAAGTTGCAAATCCTCAATTATTACACTAAGAGTCACGTCTCAAGTTTCCTTGTTTTAAATTTTAATAGCTATCAAATGTTTAATATTCATGGTGCAGACAGACGGAGAGACAAACCGTGCAAGGATCGCGCTATATTTACGAGCAGACCGGGGTGCAACAGCGTTGTCAAGAAATAGCAATAAAGTTAATGTAATTGCGATTCTTTCTACATAAATTTAAGATTTAAAATGCCTTTTTTTAATGTAAGAATAAAATAACCGATGTACCTACGAGAAGCATTTCGGTCACCATCTCTTTCCCATGGATGTCGTAAAACGCGACTAAGGGATAGGCTTATAAACTTGGGATTCCTCTTTTAGGCGATGGGCTAGCAACCTGTCACTATTTGAATCTCAATTCTATCATTAAGCCAATTAGCTAATTTTCAGTCTTTCCAAGACTGTTGGCTCTGTCTACCCCCCGCAAGGGATATAGACGTGACCATATGTATGTATGTATGTTATATGTTTTTCTTCTTTTAGGCGACGGGCTAGCAACCTGTCACTATACGAATCTCAATTCTATCATTAAACTAAACAGCTGAACATAGGTCTTTTCTAGACTGTTGGCACTGTCTACCCCGCAAGGGTTATAGAAGTGATTATATGTGTGTATGCATGTATGTACAAAACTAAACATTAATCCTTAGGGCGCCCTGTAGATCGTTCATGATGGGACGTCTGAACAAGCTTTATGGCAGGGATTTGCCCAATAACTTAGTGTTAGGAACAAGGGGTTGTCGCCTTAAGGGTAAATCTTTTGGTTTACTTAGCAATGAACTAACAAATATGCATGTTTAATGTATTATTATGTAGTACCTAGTATGTAGTGCCGTGTGGTTCCCGGCACCAATAGAAAAAAGAATAGGACCACTCCATCTCCCCATGGATGTCGTAAAAGGCGACTGAGGGGTAGGCTTATAAACTTGGGATTCTTCTTTTAGGCGATGGGCTAGCAACCTTTCACAATTTTAATCTCAATTCTATCCTAAAGCCAAATAGCTGAACGTGGCCTATCAGTCTTTACAAGACTGTTGGCTCTGTCTACCCCGCAAAGGATATAGACGTGATGATATGTATGTATGTATGTAAATGTATTATTATTTGTATCTAAGAACGTCAGTGGTCGAATCATTGAGGTGTCCGGTTAAAATGCGTGATGCGCAAGAAGGTACATACATACATACATATTGTCACGTCTATATCCCTTGCGGGGTAGACAGAGCCAACAGTCTTGAAAAGACTGAATGGCCACGTTCAGCTATTTGGCTTTATGATAGAATTGAGATTCAAATAGTGACAGGTTGCTAGCCCATCGCCTAAAAAAAGGAATCCCAATTTTGTAAGCCTATCCCTTAGTCGCCTTTTACGACATCCATGAGAAAGAGATGGAGTGGTCCTATTCTTTTTTTCATTGGTGCCGGGCAACCACACGGCACATGAAGGTACAGGTACAAATCCCACCTCGGCCATGTATCAATGTCTATTTTCGAAAGTTATGTAAATTAGTTTGAATACTAACTGATGCTCTAACGGTGAGGGGAAACGTCGTGAGGAAACCTGCACATTCTGGCAACTGGATGTGTAACCATGGATCAAATACGGGTTAGGTTTACCAGCAAAATTTTCGGAGGTCAGATGGGAGTCGCTCCTTGTAAAAACCTGACTCACCCAATCCAGGATCCATGATCAAAGGCATACCTCAGACTCCTCTTCAGGGAGGTGAGGATACGACCAGGACTAAAGCCAGGTGGAAGGAAGGAGACCGAGACTACATCTATCCACTTGCCACGACTTCAAGAATGTAACCTTCTAAGTTACAATCGGAAATACGCTAAGATAAAAAAATCTGACAAAAGTCATAACACCCACGACGAGAAAGTTGTTAAACCTATAATGTGTCCCACTATACGTGACACAATAAACTTTAGTATTCATAAATAAAGCAGTTAACAAACAAAATGAGCTGAAAAAGATCCTTCTATTCTCTAAGTCGGTTTGAAGCCTACACAATTTTGTGTCGAAATGAGAGTGTGTCCCTCCAAAAATGCAGTCGTCAGCCCCCTTTTTATCTTTAACGAACCGAAGGGCCGGCCGGCGAAGCATTGGGCTGCATGACAGGATTTTGCACCCCTCCACCAGTCCAAGGCATGAGCGCTAGCGATTTTAAACACCGCTAGCCATTGTCGCAATTTACATAGGGAAAAGGATCTTACTGATACATACATACATACATATGGTCACGGCTATATCCCTTGCGGGGTAGACAGAGCCATATTCTTGAAAAGACTGAATGGCCACGTTCAACTATTTGGCTTAATGATAGAATTGAGATTAAATAGTGACAGGTTGCTAACCCATCGCCTAAAAAAGAATCCCAAGTTTGTAAGCCTATCCCTTAGTCGCCTTTTACGACATCCACGGGAAAGAGATGGAGTGGTCCTATTCTTTTTTGTATTGGTGCCGGGACCACACGGCACATCTTACTGATAGCCGTAAACATTGCAGTATGCTGTTTACCATATGGGTTAGTCACTACTAAGAGATTCCGCTTGCTACGATCCTTGCAGATTTCTAGTGCTTCCTCCACAATAATTATTTTTTTTGTTTAAATATTATCTACGATTACTTCTTACACGTTTTTTAGATAGCAGTAAACATTTTTGATATGCCAATATGCCTGTTTCCCATATGGGTAGGCAGAGACTAAAGGATTCTGCTTGCTTCAATCCTTGCTGATTTCTACTGCTTTCTTTACACTCATTATTCTTTTTTTAAATATCATCCACGATAACTCCTAACGTGTTTTTAAGACATCAACAATTTGTTCCAAGACCGACATGGAGATACACATACATACATATAATCACGTCTATATCCCTTGCCGGGTAGACAGAGCCAACAGTCCTGAGCGGACTGATATGCCACGTTCAGCTATTTGGCTTTAAGATAGAATTGAGATTCGAATAGTGACAAGTTGCTAGCCTATCGCCTAAAAAAAGAATCTCAAGTTTGTAAGCCTATCCCTTAGTCGCCTTTTACGACATCCATGGGAAACAGATGGAGTGGTTCTACTCTTTTTTGTATTGGTGCCGGGAACCACACGGCACACGCAGATACACAAGTTGCTGTTTAAAACGCTCCTGCATCAATCCGCTAACTCTTAACAATTGAGGCATACTAAAATGAAATTGCATTAAATTATAAGTCGTCGAGCAATCACGTTTTGTTTCGGCCCTGGATTTAACGGTTTGAATAAATCCACCTCTTAATTGAGAAAATTTAAGGCTCATTCCGTGAATGGTGAATGTCAGCTGTCTTTAAGTGAAGCTGTTAAGTTGACTTGGCTGTTTGATGATTTGCTTCGTTATTAAGCTAAATGAATTTGGTTGTTAGTTTGACATTAATAATTGCCTGATTTAACGTATTGTATAAAATTAAGGGATAGGTTTACAAACTTGAGATTCTTTTTTTGGGAGATGTGCTAGCAACCTGTCACTATTTGAATCTCAATTCTATCATTAAGTCAAATAGCTGAGCGTGGCCTATCAGTCTTTTCCAGACTGTTGGCTCTGTCTACCCCGCAAGGGATATAGACGTGACCATATGTATGTATAAAATTATTGAAGGTGTTACAGTAGCATTATAGTGCTAAGGTAATATCTGCCAACTTTCCATGAAGTGTGCGTGATTAACGACGGCCTCTGTGGCGCAGCGGTAGTACGCTTGTCTGTGACGCCGGAGGTCCCGGGTTCGAATCCTATGGTCACATACATACGGTCACGTCTATATCCCTTGCGGAGTAGACAGAGCCAACAGTCTTGAAAACACTGAATGGTAGAAATTCAAATAGTCACTGTTGCAAAGCCTTTAAACCTAAAAGAAATAATCTGAAGTTTTTTTTGTTTAAATTTTCCAATCCGCACGGGAACAATAACTCTATAATAACAATAAATATGCTAAGCTCATAACAGTAAGCTCATTTGAACTGAGTGTCATTCATTCATATTTGCGGGCAACTCACGAAAACTCAAGCCTCGAATTCTGATCACCAAAGCCCTATGCTCAATTTTTGTAATGGGTTTGAAGCGTGCGCTGAAGCGGTTTAAATTTACATACATACATATAATCACGTCTATATCCCTAGCGGGATAAACAGAGCCAACAGTCTTGAAAAGACTGAATGGCCACGTCCAGCCATTTGGCTTAATGATCGAATTGAGATTCAAATAGTGACAGGTCGCTAGCCCATCGCCTAAAAAAGAATCCCAAGTTTGTAAGCCCTTAGTCGCCTTATACGACGTCCATGGGAAAGAGATGGAGTGGCCCTATTCTTTTTAATATTGTTGCCGGGAACCATACGGCGGTTCAGGCAGACAGTTGGCATTACCTTTCTAGAAAATAATTTATCTATTCTATCTAGAAGAAGCATGACGACACACATTCAGCCTTATGTAGTCACTAGAGGCCGCCCGCGACTTCGTCCGCATGGAAACCCTATCAATCCCGCGGGAACTCTGGGATAAAAAGTAGCCTATGTGTTATTCTGGGTCTTCAGCTACCTACATACCAAATTTCATGGTAATCGGTTCAGTAGTTTTTGCGTGAAAGAGTAACAAACATCCATACATCCATACAAACTTTCGCCTTTATAATAGTAGTAGGATGTGATCGCCAAATAGTCCTTAGTCGGTCCTAAAGCTTTCCTTTTTCATTGGCACTCGCTAATCGTTCATGACTTGTGTCGGTGTTACAAAGTTTTAATCCGGCGCCGACAGCATTGTCTGTCGGACGTCGCCTGATTACGGCCGGGGCGAGCCGTCGCAGTTCGCACATTGTTGCTCATCGCTTCGTTGTTTTAAAGGCATTTGTTTATTAATATATACTTATATTATAAAGCTGAAGAGTTTGTTTGTTTGAACGCGCTAATATCGCTGCAACTATAAGGAGCAAAGACATAATAGAAAATGTGAATAAAACGGGGAAAATTATTCATCCTTGATGCTTCAATGATGCCCAAAATGACTATTCCACGAGGACGAAGTGGCGGGCACAGCTAGTCTTGGAATATAACTAGTGGACAGTGGTAATTTTGCTAACATAACTTGAAGTGCCGTCACCAATACAAAAAAGAATAGGACCACTCCATCTCTTTCCCATGGATGTCGTAAAAGGCGACTAAGGGATAGGCTTACAAATTTGGGATTCTTTTTTAGGCGTTGGGCTAGCAACCTGTCACTATTTGAATCTCAATTCTATCATTTGGCCAAATAGCTGAACGTGGCTTTTCAGTCTTTTCAAGACTATTGGCTCTGTCTACCCCGCAAGGGATATAGACGTAACCATATGTATGTATGTTGTATTATCTACTTATTGTTATAACAAGTGTTCAATAGTGTATGTTGAGAAAGAGCAGGATTTTCTGATACAGTCATACTTTGCTTTAAAGAAAATCCTAACAATGTATTGTGTACACTTTATCGTTATCAAACAATTTTAACAGTAAAAAACATACTATCCTACCAAGCCAAGTAACACGATACACTCACTCAATTAACCAGAGTTTTGCGAAACCAAAAACTTACCAACAAATAATAAACGTCTGAAGTTGCTAGCTATTAAATTTATAGGGAAACTTGTTCTAGCCTCGCCTGAACTCGTAGACTAAACATTAGACAATATTTCGTATAATCAAAGTCTAAAATTCGCTAACTACCAGACTTAGAACACGCAATGCCGCGTTGAAGTGAGGAAGAAATTACAGCGGTTATTAATGAGTATAGTTTGAGCCATATCTTTAAAATTGTCGCTTTGTCTCATTTATTTGTGCCGTGTGGTTCCCAGCACCAATACAAAAAAGAATAGGACCACTCCATCTCTTTCCCATGGTTGTCGTAAAAGGCGACGAAGGTACAAACTTTTAAACTTGGGATTCTTTTAAGGCGATGGGCTCGCAATCTTTGTTTGTATTTGAACCTCAATTCTATCATTAAGCCTAACAGCTGAACGTGGCCTATCAGACATTCAACGCTGCTGGCTCTGTCTACCCCGCAAGGGATATAGACGTGATTATACGAATGAATGAATCAAACGTAAAATATACCTTATTTAACGGGGCCAAAGACGCGGGTACCAACTAGTCTTAACATAACTAAAATACAATCAATAACATCATAAATTAATTAATGTACATATGAGGGACGCCATAAAAGTGAGTGTGAGTGTGCTAGCAATAATTTTAGGATAACGGAAACAGAGTGGGGTCAATAGCTCTCAACTTTTCCTATAACGGGGCAAGTTTGCCAAATTTCGTGAAGAATTTCCCGGCAGAGTCGGGAATCTTAACATACATACATACATATAATGACGTCTATATCCCTTGCGGGGTAGTCAGAGCTAACAGTCTTAAAAAATACTGATGAACGTGGCCACGTTCAGCTGTTTGGCTTACTGATAGAAATGAGATTCATATAAAGTGACAGGTTGCTAGCCCGTCGCCGCCTAAAAGAAGAATATATTATAAGCATATGCCTTAGTAGTAAAATTACAAACTAACAAAATAATATACATACATACATATAATCACGTCTATATCCCATCCGGGGTAGACAGAGCCAACAGTCTTGAAAAGACTGATAGATCACTTTCAGCTATTTGGCTTTAAGATAGAATTGAGATTCAAATAGTGACAGGTTGCTAGCCCATCGCCTAAAAGAAGAATCCCAAGTTTACAAGCCTACCCCTTAGTCGCTTTTTACGACATCCATCGGAGAGAGATAGAAGGTTTCTATTCTTTTTTCTATTGGTGCCGGGAACCACACGGAAAAAAAAAATATATTAAAACATAAATAGAGTAGCAAGCTAGACCTAGCTCAATTCACAATCTTGGCATCCTTTGCAATAAACTATACTATTTATGACTACAATACTCTTGTGTTCGAAACAAAGGGACACTATAACGACAATAGTGGATTTTTTGATTAAGATCGGGGGAGTTCCTTTGATTGACGGACCTTTGTTTTGCCGATGGTACATTAAGGAATGAGCTATGGGTGTTTTTAATCGGCACTTCCTATTGTAAAGGCTTTGATTAAAATGTCCCTGAGTCTACAGATTTTGTTTGTTTGCAGTCTGCATTTCGAATTGGGCTTCGCGTAAAATTGTCTTTGTAAATATTGTGAAATATTGTGAATTTTTTTTGTACAACTTTTGTCAAGACATTTATTAGGTAAGTCCTTCACATACATACATACATATGGTCACGTCTATATCCCTTGCGGGGTAGACAGAGCCAACAGTCTTGAAAAGACTGAATGGCTACGTTCAGCTTCACCTTTGATTAAAATCTTTAATTGCAATGCACGTGAGCTCTAGGGTCAAATGTTGACAGTAATTGGACATTCTTTTTAATTATAAATACATATAATCACGTCTATATCCCTTGTGGGTTAGACAGAGCCAACAGTCTCGAAAAGACCTATAGTCCACGATCAGCTGTTTGGCTTAATAATAGAATTGAGATTCAAATAGTGACAGGTTGCTAGCCCATCGCCTAAAAGAAGAATCGCGGGTTCATAAGCCTATTTTTAATTATTTCGGAGACTATGAGCTAAGTTTTATGTACCGTAAAAATACAACACAGAGATTGGACCCTAGTCATTAATGTATGCAAACGAACATACCATTTTTAGGGTACCGTTTTTGGTAGATTTTAATTAACAGGTATAAATGTGAATAAAAAAATAAATGTTTAAGTAAGAAACGTGGTGATGGTAAGGAACCTTACGAGCGCAAGTACGACTCGCACTTGTCCGGCTTTTTTTCTTTTAATCAATAATCATGCAACGCTATAATTTAAAAGTATTGTTAGATCCTAGTCAGTTCAAGTTAAATATGTTTTTCCCAATGTGCCTGAGTTTTTAACTATACTGTTTTAAAATAGCGCCGATTAAACTCCAATGAACTTAATTTGTATGAAGAACCTTTGTGAAAAAAACGACTTTAATACCGACGAAGTAAAACTATTCATCCAAAGAATAAAATATGACTAAAAAAATCGCTGTTCGGAGCGTTCAAACACTAAAAATTAAAACGGGCCGCGTCGCAGCGCGGGTGCGAAATTGGAAAATTCCCGAAGTGTCCGGAGCCGTCGATTGAACTACGACAATAGCACTTCCGAGCGCACTAATCTTTTCATTAAAAAGCGATTATTCGCCGCATGCCCGGTTGCACTAATAGGTATAAAGAACGCGCAATTTATACGTACAATACTTCCAGACCTTAACTAAACGAATTAAGAACTATATTGGAATGAGCAGGTATTAAAATAAAATTGTTAACTCAGGCCCCTGCAATATGCCGCGCCGTCTACGCGATGACATTTCAATTTGAATTCTTGTTGCTACGTAGAAGTTATTAAAAAAAGTTTTTGTTCTGAGCAATTCTAAACTTGCACCAGATGGATCGACAGTTAGTAGCTCCCAATTTGTTTTGATTTCCCCCCGCATATATTTTAATTATCTTTATCTAATTTCATGAAAAAAATCCCTAATATCATATTTAAAAGATGGCATAAATTTAAGATTTGGTCGAGGTATGTCATTATGTGTTTTTATATCGACCACCGATATACAAACGCACAAAACTCATAATTATGGTGTTATTTTAATTGTTGTGTGTTTTTTTTAATTCGTCAATATGCATCGACAGATATATTAAATTTTTACTAAACTAAATTCTTTCCTGATTTCCAAATTACAACAAATTTTAATTTGAAAATCTGTTTTTAGTTATTTTTTTTTCACAACAGTTTCGCTATTTAATAACTTAATAATATTTTTACGGCTTTAAAATAATGTTTCCAAATCCATGCAACAATAACTGAGTAGAAGCACAGTTGCCACAAGTTTTCTGTTAACAAGCTCACTAACCAAGCTCAACGGCCTCTTTTATCGCGCAAGTTTTTCCGTTGCGGTTGGGAATAGCACTTGGTCTAATGTGCATTGTCTGTTTTCGCATAATGACTGCAGCAAAATTAACAAATAAAAGTCTATTATTTTTTTTGTTTTGGTAATTTTTTTATGGCTTGTTTCTTATCAAATATTCAGCCTCACCGTTTCTTATTTTAGAACTGAAAATTTGTATTACAAATGTCTCTCTTATTCTTTGATCTCACATCGTGTTGTATATAACAGAATGTGTTTCTTCTTGTATTTATGATTTTTTATTTTTTCATGTAACTACGTTCAAGATAATCGTGGCTTTCGAGTTACACGAATATTTCTTTATTTAAAACTTTAATGCACAAAATAAAATGTACAAAACGCGAACTTAATGTCAAATGGCATTCTCTATCAGTCTCTCACCTGACTCAATAGAGAAAATATTGGTTGATACGATAAAGAAAAATACTTAGTTAAAGATTAAAATATTGACTATATTTACCCCGTTAAAGATAAAAACGTAACATATTATGTTTATATCCATTACGAATTTCTATCAAGAAAGTTTATAGATAGATTTTCACCATAAAAAGATTGTTTTTGTGTGTTTTGACGTGGACAATCTATACGTTGGCACTCGAAGACTCATCAAAAAGCACTCAACGAAAATCAACAAGCAAGCACCAGTATCAGTGAAGAGCTCTTCAGATGACGGGTGTGTGTGTAACCATTTATATAATAACCACAAACTCCCCCCCAATTTTATTAGATTAGTTTTCCTCCCCAATTAGTCGCTCAAGCCGATTGGGTTGAGCGACTAATCGCCTAAAATTTCTTTTTGTGAATAAAAGTATTTATAAAAAGAATTTAATTAAGTTATTTTCATAACGGGTATTTTTTTAACATTTATATTGCTGAATATATTTCCATGAAAGCATGGAATATACTCAGCCGACTGAGATTATATGTATGTAGTAAATATGTAATTATTATTTATGTTACTGAAATCAGCAGTGCTTCTGTGGCGTCGTACGTAAGCTTCTGTAACCAGGACAATAATTCTTACAGTAACAGTAGGTTTTTGAATACAATTTTAATTTATTATTTAGAGTCTTATAGAGATATTCTGACAATCTTAAATTTTGTTTAGATGCAAATACAGTTTTAGGAAATTTTATGGTTATTACGTTAATTCTTCTTTTTGTTACAATACTTTTATCATAATTTAGAGTTTTATGTAGTCTTAGAACTGAATGCAAAAATGTAAAGCTGTCTTACAGTAAGAACATTAGTTTCCGCATATAACAATTTAGTAGGGTAACGATATGGCTTAAAGTACCTACATTAGTTTCAGCACACAGAATTGGGCTCGTTCAAGTTCTGTGAGTTTAGATTTTGCAGCGCAGCCCCAAATAGAGATACAATAAGTAAGTACTGATTGAATGAGGGATATATATATATATTGTGAAGAAGTTAGAATTAGCTACATGTCTGAGGTTTTAAAAAATCCACGAAAGCTTTCTCGTACCATTACGAAAGAGATATAGAGAGAATTTTAGAATTATAATAAAAATATATATTTTTTAATAAAAGATTCGAGTGAGTTTGACCTAAATCTGGCTCGTGGTTAGCAAGACGAGACCTAGGTGGTGCACGCTAGCTCAAATAGTTCCTAATCACTCTGGCTATGAAAATCCACAAGGTATATTTGACGGCCTCTATGGCGCAGCGGTAGTACGCTTGTCTGTAACACCGGAGGTCCCGGGTTCGAATCCTGGCCAGGGCATGATGAGAAAAGAACTTTTTCTGATTGGCCTGGGTCTTGGATGTTTATTTATATAAGTATTTATTATAAAATAAAGTATCGTTGAGTTAGTATCTCGTAACACAAGTCTCGAACTTACTTCGAGGCTAACTCAATCAGTGTAATTTGTCCCGTATATATTTATTTATATATATATCGGGGAAGAGAGATGCGGAGAGGGAATGCCACCCAGACACCTTTTACAACATCAACATCCATGGGAAAGAGATGGAGTGATCCTATTTTTTTTTTATATATTGGTACTACAATTTATGTCTTAAATGCTCCTTTATATAATTTCGTGTACATAAATAACTACAATTGATATGAATCGCAAAATGTGAATCGCCACAGTAGATTCCAATCTGGCACGTACACTCGCTATCATTTTCTCAAACTATCACAAAGGCTTTCGAGTGAGGTTGTATGTTATTACTGAGGAATCTCGGAATAGGGCTGTTGGAAAAGGGGAACAATATATTTTTCGCGAGTTTATGCAATTTTCCTTTAAACATACATACATATATTCACGTCTATATCTCCTACGGGGTACACAGAGCCAACAGTCTTGAAAAACTGAACGGCCACGTTCAACTGTTTGGCTTAATGATAGAATTGCGATTCAAATAGTGACAGGTTGCCAGCCCATCGCCTAAATTAAGAATCCCAAGTTTATAAGCCCTATCCCTTAGTCGCCTTTTACGACATCCACGGGAAAGAGTGGTCCTATTCTTTTTTTTTATATTTGTGCCGGGAACTACACGGTATTAACACATTTATGAGATTTTCTTTTTTGGAATATTTTTCGATTCGACGACTGAGTGATACATTGTCTCTCTTTTTCTATCTTTCTTTACTTAACCACGAATTGCTGTAATTTAAAAGTCCCTTATTTTTAACTACCAACCCACCCGACTTCGCACGGGTAGCATTTTGAGATTAAACCTCCCTCAGAAATCCCTTTCCAACATTTCAAACAGTAACAAAACCGTCGACAACTTCCGGAGATTAACGCGAACATACAAAAAGAGAAAAAAGGGAGACTTAACTTTATAATATAAAGTGATTTTATAGTCTTTGATATCAACTCACTATTAGGTACTATAAAATTGGTTTACACAGACTTTTACTGTTATTTTTTTTTCCTAAAATCCGTATCCCTCACCATGGAAACTTAACTAATCTATACTAATATTAAAAAGCTGAAAAGTTTGGTTGGTTGTTTGTTTGAACGCGTTTATCTTAGGAACTACTAGTTCGAATTGAAAAATTATATGTATTTGCGTTGAATAGACCATTTATCGACGAAGGCTTTATGCTATATAACATCACGCTGCAACTATTAGGAGCTAAGAAATAAAGAAAATGTGAAAAAAACAATCCGTGAGGGCTTCAATGATGCCTAAAATAACTATTCCACGCAGATGAAGTCGCGGGCACAGCTAGTATATCCAATAAACATTCAGCGCGGTTTATTGTAACGGACAGTTTTCGATGGCTCTCACGCTTACATAAATTAGTTGGTGCATTTCCTGCTATGGTATTTTCATAAGAGGTGGGCGAGTAAATTACTTTAGAAATCTACTAGTGAAGTTAAGAGTAATTAGGTGCCGGGAACCACACGACACCAATTAAATATTAATGTTTATAAAAAAAGAATAGGACCTATTCTTTTTTTGACTCCTTCTCTTTCCCATGGATGTCGTAAAAGGCGACTAAGGGATAGTCTTATAAATTTGGGATTCTTCTTTTAGCTTTTTGGCTTGATGATATTTTGAATTGAGATTTAAATAGTGACATGTTGCTAGCCCATCGCCTACAAGCAGAATCCAAAGTTTATTAGCCTTTTCCTTAATCGCTTATTACGTCATCTATGGGGATAATATACAGTGGTCCTATTCTAAATTGCCGGATACCACACGGCACGAATCTCAATTCTTATCATTAACCCAAATAGCTGAACGTGGCCATTTAGTCTTTTCAAGACTGTTGGCTTTGTCTACCCCGCAAGGGATATAGACGTGACCATATGTATGTATGTACCACACGGCACAATCACAAGATTGTAAGCAAATAAAATTATGATCCAAAATCGCTAACCTCTCTTGCCTTACAAGCCAACACACGTATTAAATTACGGTTCTTCAAGTCAGAGCTAACTTGAACCAGAAGCTTAAGCTGTGGCTCAGTAAGTTGGACCAAGTTGCGCTAACTTGTACACCTCTCACCTCTGGTCACTGATACTTGCGAAACTGCCCCGACTTGTAATCGCTTCCCATTCAAATTTGGTTATAATAGGAACCTTAATAGCTGAACTTGTTAGTGCCTTTTTGATATAATACTCGTATATAGTTTATTTGAATTATAACACAAGTTTTAGACTATTAAGTCAAATCACACAGATTAAACTCGCCCTATAATTATATTTGATCCGTATGTATGCATTTTTAATCAGCTTTTATCCGACGCTCCGCTGCGTGATAAGTAACCTATGTTCTTCTCCATACTCCACACTATATGTATGCAAAAAAGTTAAAAGGTTTGATGTGAAAAACGAACAAACTGATAACACTGTGGAGTGACAGTGTGAAATCTGAAAGTCATAAAAATAATATGCATATTCTGTTTTTAAAAAAACATCTTGCGGAAACCTGCACATTCTGAATGAATGTGCAGGATGTTTTTTCCTTTCTTCTATAGGAATGTGGTGACTGGGAAATAGGAAAATGATGCATGGATTTTGCCTGGAAAGGCGCAAGCAAGACAATTGCTAGGAAAATGATGAAAACGAACTCTGATTAATTTTTTTTTTGTATTGGCCAACGCCAATTTTCTGTTCGGTTTCCTTTCACCCAAAGGTTGACTGGAAGAGATTGCATTAGCGATAAGTCCGCCTTTGTACCATCTCTGTCTCTTTTGTGCTGTTTTGTCTATTTTACTCTTATAGTGCTATAAAGAGTTTTATCTCAAATAATTTAAACAAGTCAAAATAGTTACTAGTATTTACATACATACATATGATCACGTCTTTATCCCTTACGAGGTAGACAGAGCCAACAGTCTTGAAAAGACTGATAGGCCACGTTCAGCTGTTTGGCTTAATGATAGAATTGAGATTCAAATACTGACGGGTTACTAACCCATCGCCTAAAAGGAGAATCCCAAGTTTATAAGCATATCCCTTAGTCGCTTTTTACGACATCCACGGGAACGAGATGGAGTGGTCCTATTAATTGTTATTGGTGCCGGGAATCACACGGCATTAGTATTTCGCTAATAAAATTATCAACAATCATCAAGATCTCTTCAAAAATGCAACAGAATCAATGTGCACTCAATTTGGCGCATATTGCACTGAATGTGTGTGACACGCAACGTAGCAGGATTAAAACTACCATCCCATAGACTGCATACAATGTAGGGTTGAGAGCGGGGCGTGCAGACGAGCGGTTGAAACGCGGCGTTCTACAGCCAATATTATATTTTGGAAACTTCCGTCACCGTATGGTTGAAAAATGGAAGGTTTACCCTGCTTATTGATTTAGAAAAGATTCTTATTAAGCAGGTTTAGTATGCTAGAAGCCCCGAGCTCTTATAAACTGTAAACGTCATATATATATATATATATATATATATATATATATGGTAATAAATTTTTAAACCCTTAATAATTTCCTTTCTGATTTTTCTAAATAACCTACTTAAATACGAGTTAAAAGTTGCACTTAAGTTAAAATATTGAAACATTACCTTATTATTTTCAACGCTGTATTGCATAAAATCGTGTTTAACTTACCTGCAACAAATCGAAAATCAAAATTATAATAAAATGAATGTTGATATTGAAATGCACATATATGTTAATATTATCACGTCTATATCTTGCGGGTTAGACAGAGCCAACAGTCTTCACGTGACAGGTTGCTAACCCATCGCCTAGAAAAAGAATCCCAAGTTCATTAGCCTATCTCTTAGTCGCCCTTTACGACATAAATGGCTTTCCCACATATATTGGTTCTATTCTTTTGTGCCTGGATCCACACGACACATTATAACACTATATTTAAAAAAAAAAGGTTTACCACGTCAAATAAACAGCTCGTCTGCCCAGCCGGGGCACTCCACACGGGCGTTCGCTCTCGTTTGTTTTACTACTCGCAATTAAACCGCCTGAGTGACGGGATTGTCGCCTCGCGACTCAAAAAGTGTTTTTCTGTGGGGGAATGATACTGTGGTTTGCTAGCGTAGTTTTATGCTATACTTGGTGAATGTACTCTGATATAGCAGAGAAGAAATGTGTAATGAGCCAGTGTGTTTAAAGATGATCAAGGGACTAGACTTTTGAAAATATCATTATTATTTATTGTTCTTTCAAAACTAATAATAAATAGGTACTACTATTAGTATCTCTTCAAGCAATATTTATTATTTATTTTTAATTTTTACATACATGTTTTACATTGAAAATCTCAATGAAAAATTAACAAGAGACTGTGTCATTTCTTTATCAGTTTAGGTTGTGTTAAAATTAAGATTTTTTCTAAAATTTCGGAATAAAGAACAGACTAACAAGGATTTATGATCCTGTGTATCAAAATATTTAAGTAGTATATAATGTAAGAAATATTTATATATTTTTATAATTTGTATTAAAAATTATATTTTTTCTTGAAACTATTTAGATAGTAATTTACTTAATTAGTTTAAGTGTATGTCACAATGAATTTGAGTTAAGTATAAGAAATGTAAAACGTCGTGCCTGCGAAAACCTATTCGAAAAATTTCTTGAAAAAAAAAAAAAAAAAAAAAAACGACTAGAGTAGCTTTATATTGTTTCTAGTAAAAGGTAAGTGAGACAAAGTGGTCACACGTTCCAAGAAATGTGGTCCAGGACGCCCCGCGGGAAATCTAGAACTACTTACTGGAACTATACGACTGTAATAAAATAACTGAAAGATAAACAATCCTTTTGTTTTCAAGACATTTGGGAGAACTTCGTTGGTACTCGTAGATCGGAAACTTTAAATTAATAAAAAGACTCCACACATTTAGAAAATACAAAATTATTTTTCTTTCTATATGTACCTACATTCATGAAGTTCATTTTAAAGTAAACAACTTTCTAGTGTATTTTATATCTATCTGTCTTTTGCAAAATCTGCAAAACATCTCGAAAACTCGATCCTACGATGTAACAAGCGTCGTTGTCAAAGCAAGACAAATTAGTTCTCCTAGCTTTCAAAAGCTCCTTTTCAACTGCAAAACTATATTTCTAATCCTCATTTTGCTGAAAGTAATTTCGCACATTTTTGTAGCGTAATGGATAACGCAGTTAGAATTCTGTTATTTGAAATAAACTAGAATATACACGCGACTTCACGCTAAATATAGAGAGATGTGAACATTTATATAGTAGGTATGCTTTACGATTTTGGACAGTTTTGAATTTATAAAAAATCATACTGCAACTACGTCAAGTGAAAGCTCTTTCAAAACCAGGGCATTTTTTTTTAAATAGTCTACCTGCTATAAAACTTTCACGTCAAAACTATTCTCTTTCAAGTAAACTAGCGCCAGTGTCTATTAAATATTTTTAGGTTATACATACATATGATCACGTCTATATCCCTAGCGGGGTACACCAGTCTTTTAAAGACTGAAAGGCCACGCTCAGCTGTTTGGCTTAGTGATAGAATTGAGATTCAAATAGTAACAGGTTGCTAGCCCATCGCCTAAAAAAATAATCCCAAGTTTGTAAGTCTATCCCTTAGTCAGGTTATATAAAAATAATTTGCGTTCTTCCGCCATACAACTAACTGTCTTCACACAAAAAATAAATCTCAACTATCCTTCGCTCTGATTTAATAAGAATTTTATCTCCAACACGTGTTTTTCTCTGTTACGGAAAAACTAGATGAGAAATCTATTTTTAAAAACGCTGAAAAAATACGAAAGCGTTGTTACTCGGCTTTACTTTGTCACGAGCGACAAATTGTCTTGTAATTAAAGGTGCGAGCTAATTAACTGAAATCGCTTGCTTTTTGTGTACTTGGAAAGCTGATCTGTTAGTTAGAGTCAGTTACCTTAAGTTTTAGAGATTATGGATTTTCATATTCGGCCTTTTCATTTATTTTCCTGTCTTATTACACTTTATAGCCGTTATAATTAAATATAGGCCTGCTTATTTATTTTCATACTTATTACTACACTTTGTAGCTTTTATTATTGAACTCTTTTTAATTGTTGAAATTATTTCAAAGTCGTAGTCATGGATGAGAAGCAGTTTTAGTGACTCATTACAATTCTGATAAAAACTGCACCAAACAAATAAAAATTAGGTAATACATAAGTCGCTCAGATTAATTTGCTTAAAACACAATAATTGTTATTGATTTAAAAAAATATATCCATCATGACGTGACGACAATATAACTGCCGTCTATATACGAGTGTGACAATTTGATTCAATCAAATACCACATCGAAAGAAATGCAGCAATTCCGAATGCAATATTAGGGTCGCAAATTGACATTACGAAGCCATGATACAAAACATTTAATTAACAGAAACAAAGTCAGTTTGTGTTGTACTGGAAATAAGCTCAAGTTGAACTGAAAATGAGCTATAGAATGTTTTGTTTTACTATTTATATACCAATTAAGGTATGTAATAAGCGAAAACATTGTGTAGCAATTCATTTTATGATACATTATTTTACAGTTGTATGTTTGAACTTGGTTATTCGGCATTAAATCTATTTTATCCTATGAGAATCATACGAATTCATAATGTATTAACTTTTCATAAGTATTTATTAAATAAAACATTAGTTAAAATCATAGACGTTTACTTGTCATTAAAGAGGAATAAATTAAAATTGTATTTTTTACTGGTATATGGATGGATACAGTTAAGGTCTTAATATAGTTTAAAAAATGTTAAGTCGCCAAACATATTCCGGCATAAGTATCTCAACATGCAAATTATTAAGTATTACGAGTCATATACAATTTATTCCAATAATCAAACATATTTTGTGCCGTGTGGTTCCCGGCACCAATACAAAAAAGAATAGGACCACTTCCCCATGGATGTCATAAAAAGCGACTAAGGGATAGACTTACAAACTTGGGATTCTTTTTAGGCAATGGGTTATCAACCTGTCACTATTTGAATCTCAATTCTATCATTAAGCTAAATAGCTAAACGTGGCCATTCAGTCTTTTCAAGACTGTTGGCTCTGTCTACCCTGCAACGGATATAGACGTGACCATATGTATGTATGTATGTATGTAAGAAGGAATTGTCAGTAACACCACACCAGGCAATGCATGTTTTATACATTTATAGCGTTGTTGATTCTATCTACCAGTACTAATATTCCGCTTTTATTTTTTGTTGTAAATGAAAGTTTATTATAAATATTTTTCGTAAATATTTAGACTTTTTCTTATATTCAAAATTATTATTATTACTAAACAAATTATTATTTAAGAAAATTATACTTAATATACGTAAGTTAATGTTAAAATTCGTAATTTTCTTTGGATAAACTAACACACGCTGAGCAAAACAAATGTTTCCTTAAGCCCCCAGGAATAACTTTAAAGGAAACTATTTATCACGGATCTCTATAAGTAATCCGATGAAATCCATTAAGTTGAAACTGTTTGACTACACTATTCATTGTAGAAATTCACCCCTATCTTAGAAATCAACGAATCACACCTTCCTTCCTACTTTCGAAATAAGGTTGAGAATCAGAAAATTTAACAAACAAAAAACAGTTTTTTCAAAGAATGAAAAGGATGTTGATGGTGCAAACCCAATTGACTTTTTGGTTGAAAAAAACGATAAAAATTCCCTTGAACTCCACGCAGCGGGAAAATCAAACCCTATTCTTAGTCGGTGTGGGGTAATTTCGGCCCCTTATACTAGATTTACATTTATATGAAGAACTTCAAGACGACGTGTATTGTTACAAGAATGTGATTGAAAATATCCGAAACTTCTTACAATTTGACAGTGAGGATTTAAATTTTAATTTATAGTATGTCTTAAAAATGTAGAAAAATTAAGTATACAACTCAAATTTTCAATGAATATTTTGCAATTATGAATTTAACATAATGTTCAAACATGTGTATCTTTTCTTTTTTTTTAGGCGATGAGCTAGCAACCTGTCTATATTTGAAGAAATTTTTTGTTATTTTGTGAGAAAGGTGAATGTAATTCAACTTGTTTGTTTCTGTAACTTACTTCTTTGTTTCATACCCATAGTATACTTATTATTTGTCCTTTTAGTTGAAATGAAGACTGTCAAGATTTTATTTTATTTTGTTACACTTATAAGAATTCCTTGCCAAATACTGTAAGAGGTGTACTACTACCGTTGTATTTTTGGCGTAAATAAATAAATAAATAAATAAATAAAATAAATTCTTTACAATATTTTCTTTAAAAAAAATTCTATTTTCATAGTTTAACGCCTTTTTTGAAAGTTTTCTTAGTTCGCGTGTAATACCTAACATCCATTATCATAGTTTCGCCTCAATAATAACAACTTTGTGGTAATTTCGGACGAAATTTCGAAATAAACGCTAATATATTCAAATTACCACGTTTCGTGGCCGGTATTATAATCCGCAGTTTAAAAACGCATACAGATATTTTTTATTGACAAGACGGGTAATTTTTTTCAAAATTTTTTTTTACATGAATCTGAAATTTGATCTAATCTAAAAGGAAATATAGTTGTTAGACTCTCTTTGTAAACTTTCCTTAAATCTATAAACATACATATAGAGTCACATATTTATCTCTTGACGTGTGGTTCCCGGCACCAATACAAAAAAGAATAGGACCACTCCATCTCTTTCCCATGGATATTGCAAAAGGCGACTAAGGGATAGGCTTACTAACTTGGGATTCTTTTTAGGCGATGGGTTAGCAACCTGTCACTATTTGAATCTCAATTCTATCACTAAGCTAAAAAGCTGAATGTGGCCATTCAGTCTTTTGACTGTTGGCTCTGTCTGCCCCACAAGGGATATATAGACGTGACCATATGTATGTACATACATATAGAGTAACATATTTATTTCTTGCCGTGTGGTTCCCGGCACCAATAGAAAAAAGAATAGGACCACTCCATCTCTTTCCCATGGATGTCGTAAAAGGCGACTAAGGGATAGACTTACACACTTGGGATTCTTTTTTTACGCGATGGGCTAGCAATCAGTCTTTTCAAGACTGATAGGCCTTGTTGACTTTGTCTACCGCAAAGGGATTTAGATGTGACCATATGTATGAGTGTATTTATCTCTTGCATGAAAAAACTGAAATGCTTCGTTCAGCTGTATAGCTTCATGATAAAATTGAGATTTAAATAGTGACAGGTTGCTTACCCATTACTACAAAAGGTTCCCAAGTTTATAAACTATAATAAAAATTATTAACTATAATTAAAGATTAAAAAAATTCTTTAGTAGCCTATATTCATGGGAAAGATATTGAATGGTTCATTTCTAAAGTAAACCACACGGCACTTTAACAATTAAAGTAATCCATGGTAACAGATGTAGTAATACCATTGTTTTGATAAGTCGCCAAGTTATTGCTATTTTAATTTACTTCAAACAAATGTAAGCCCATTCGAAAAAAAACCCTCCCATTCATTTTAACCTTCCAACTTTCGAATCAAACATTGGCCGTTCTGTAATTCTTCATCTCGCTTACCAAAAGTTTCATGACAGCGGTCAACTATACGTGTCATTCCAAACTAGCTTTCACTCCGTAGAAAATAAAGTCGTAATTCCCGAGCTTTTCGAACAATACAGCCCAATGACAAAGGCAGAAAGCTGAACAATGAGAGAATGACCTGCGCTTTGTCTTCTCGGTCTGATGACGGTTTTGTTAACAAAAATTATGTGTACGTTTATAAATACATATAATGTACAGGTAACATTCGCGATAAACGGTTTGCGATGTGTGAAATTGGTTCCATTGTTTGCAAATTTTGATATACATACGTACATAAAATGTGCCGTGTGGTTCCCGGCACCAATACAAAAAAGAATAGGACCACTCCATCTCATTCCCATGGATGTCGTAAAAGGCGACTAAGGGATAGGCTTATAAAATTGCGATCCTTTTTTTTAGGCGTGGGCTAGCAACCTGTCACTATTTGGATCTCAATTCCATCATTAAGCCGAGCAGCTGAACATGTCCATTCAGTCTTTTCGAGACTATTGGCTCTGTCTACCCCGTAAGGGATATAGACGTGACTATATGTATGTATGTATGTACATAAAATCACGCCTCTTTCCCGGAGGGGTAGGCAGAGCCTACCTCTTTCCACTTGCCACGATCTCTGCATACTTCCTTCGCTTCATCCACATTCATAATTCTCTTCATGCAAGTTCGGCGGTTTCGGGTACTCTTAACCTGACCCTTTACCAGGACATCAAGATAGGACCGGTTCGAACGATAATGGGTGTCATTGTTTGCAAATTAAGATATAACATCAGGATTGTAAGGATCGCGGAGTTTAGGTAAAATGTAATGCAGGTAAGAGAGATGAGAGTTAATTAAAAGATCTAAAGAAGTAACTACATCCAATCTTACTAGTAATAATTATTTACTTACTTATAAACTAGCCATGTTGATTGTGGATTTTCTTTTATATTTTTGACTGATTTTAAGAAATCCCAATTCGGATAAGTCCGCCATTGTACATATTCTTTTAAAACCAATGACTATTTTATAATTGTTATACATAAATGTAATCAAGTCTACAGCCCTTGCCCTTGCGGGGTAGACAGAGGTTGAAAAGACTGATAGGGTTTAGCTGTTTGACTTACTGATAGAATTGGAATTCATATAAAGTTTCAGATTGCTAGCCTGTCGCTAAAAGAAGAATCCAAAGTTTATAAGCCTATTCCCTAGTCGCATTTTAAGACATCCATTAGAATGAGATGGAATAGTCCTATTATTTTTTCTATTGGTGCCGGGAACCACACGGCACATACGATTATTATTAATCCATGATATAATGACAATTCTGAAACAAAGCAGACTTACGTCTGGCACAAAATTTATTATAAAGCTAATTACACAACGGCGTCACCCCGACTGAGAAATAATGACGCCGACACACGGTCGGCTATATGCCGTATGGCGTATGGCAGCAATATTTCGGATATTAGGGGCCCGCCCTAAGGTCGCAATAATGAGTTTTTGGATTATTTCTAATCTATCCGGAAAAGGTTATACGGTTTTAATAGCCGTCGTTTATTTCATAGTAACTGTTGCTCGCGGCTGTCTCTTTAATTTTGCGGTTTATCGCGATGGTTTCTGATATTTCATAGTAGAATCTTTATTAGTCACACAAAAACTTAAAAATGTTAGCTCATCGCCAAATAATAACAACAAATAAATATAAACGGGGCAAATTACACAGATTGAGTTAGCTCTGTCTACCCCGCAAGGGATATAGACGTGACTATATTTATGTATGATACATGAAACAAAACCCATGTTAGAAGAACGACAACTCATCGATATGTGTGAATACAATTGGGACCATCCAATCTGCCAATAAGACGCCTGAAGCGAGGAATCCTTTCAAAAACCTGAAAATCCATTAACGCGACGACACATTGGGTCATAAATGATTCACGTACCTAAATGACGTCTAATATCGCATTTTCAGCTTTAACTCTATATGAATAAGAGTGGGTGAGTTTTTAGACGTTTCGGTAGATAAAGGTAGGTATAGACAGATGAAACAACAGCGCATTTCAATTTGGACAAACCGCGCCTTAGAGGCGAGATTAACACTGCGATGTGATGTGGATGTGAGAAGAATAAGACGCGAAGGAAATTGGCTTTTGACTCCGAGCAGCCTAAATGATGATGACGGCCTCTGTGGCGCAGCGGTAATACGCTTGTCTGTGATTCCGGAGGTCCCGGGTTCGAATCCCGGTCAGGGCATGATGGGAAACGAACTTTCTCTGATTGCTCTGGGTCTTGGATGTTTTTCTCTATATAGGTATTTATTATAAAACTAGCTTCCGTCCGCGACTCCGTCCGCGCGGATGTCGGTCTTCGTGTGGATGTTTATTTCCCTATTTTGAGTAACTCTTACAATGACATCTTATAAATATCTATTGGACCCAAATACGGCTAGGCAAATAGCTGAACATGACCGATCAGTTTTTTTTAATACTGTTGGCTCTGTGTACCCCATAAGGGATATAGACGTTACCTTATGTATGTATGTATGTATTCATGAAATGTAGAACCTTAAGTACAAAACAAACAACCACACAAGAAGGCTGCGTCTTGATATGTTAATACCCGCTGAATAAATAATTCATTTGTTAAGACATTATCACTTGTCATGAGTAAGCTATAATACACTCTATGGCTTTGACAATTAGGTTTAATTTTATGAACGTGTGATATAGGCAGTGATTTATTTAGGCTTACGCTGATTCGTACTGAATAGGGACACAGTGTTTTGTCATTTTAATTAGAATGCTCTTTGTAAAGTCTTTAAATAGAGTGGAATTAGGTGGAGAGTTAGAGACTTAATTCACCTGTTTTATTTATTATTTAGAAGATTTAGGTGAATCAATATTGAAATCTGGTACTAAACACTTAAACTTAACATATTAATAATGGAAAAGTTTTTTTATAAAAAATTTCTGATCATTCACAAGATCAAAGGACCATAATCGTAATCAAGCCTTATTTTAGGCTATTCATTGCTTTGATAAATTCGTAACAATATGTTCATAACTTAATTGGTCATGTGGAGAGAAAGCAGGTTGACTAAGCAGGGAATCCCTCCAGGGAAAGGTCGAAGTGTGAAGACCTAGACGAACGTATCTTGATCAAATTAAGGACGTCTTCGCAATGGGTCAGGTCAAGAGTACCCGAAATGTGGATGAAGCGAAGGAAGTATGAAGAGATCGTGGCAAGTGGAAAGATGTAGTATCTACCTACCCCTCTGCGAAAGAGGCGTGATTTTATGTATGTATGTTCATAATTTAATATTTTTTGTAAAATAAAAATAATATACCTACCTTATATAGTTTGTTCCACTGTTTGTCTAAACCTCCGCTTTGGAAGCATATACTAGGAATTATTAACGACAATCTTAATATTTAAAACTAAAAGAAATAAACATTGAATAGTATTAAATCTATTGACGTCAATAAGTGATACCTTTTAATTCCTTTAAGTGATACCCTTTTGAAAATAAATCTATTCTTTACTGTTCTATTCTATTGCTTAGTGAAATATTTAAATCACATATCAATCAGAGTATAATTATAATATTTAAGTATGAGAGTGTAATTATACTACTACCTAACTACCTTTCCAACTGCCTAATTGTAATAGTTCGAAAATTTAAAATTGAAACTTTAAAATTCAAAACTTCCAAATAATTACAGACTACGAAGACAACTTTGAAACTCGAAGTATCTACAGACGTTGTAAGATAATTATATCAAGACATAATATTTCTAAAGTTTGTTACATCGGACGAGTTGATACAAATTTAAAAAAGAAACCTGCTAAGTATTTCTGAGCGAGATACCAAGAGTATGTAATAGAAAAAAGAATAGGATCCCTCCATCTCTTTCCCGTGGATGTCCCAAAAGGCGACTAAGGGATACGCTTATATACTTGGGAAAGAGATGATGTGGTCCTATTCTTTTTTGTACTGGTATCACACGGGATACAGACGTGACCATATTATATTATTTCACAAAATTACTATGTTTTCATCGATATCACAAGATTCCTATATTTTTCAAGATTTTTTTATGTTCTTAGGGATATACTTTTTAATATCTGTGATATTTACTTTCCTACTCGCATCAACCACTCGTCCAATGTGAACTGCATAATAATACTTTTAAAACTGACTCACAATCTGAAACTTATTAAAAGCCGAGTGCCGTCAATTACTTACTTACTAACTAATTAGCGGTTGATTTTACTTCACTAAAATTAGATTCTGTTTAGGAAATTACTTCGAGAGTTTTGTCCAATAATGGACGTCTCTTCCGCTATTACTCGGACAATTTAATCTAAACTTTATAACATAATCGCATTTTGACTATTTTTGTATGCCAAGTGGATGCTTTAATCGATACACCTTGGTACTCGTATCAAGAGTTTGTTTGTTTGTTTGTAATATCTTTATTGCATAGAAATTTACACAGTAATAAGAAAAAAAGTAAGTACATAGTTATAAAAGAAACAAATAAAAGAGTTTTATAAGTATATCTAATTTAGTTTAATACCGTAATTCGAAACGGTGCCTTTATGCGTAACAAAGCGTTTTAACCGGGCACCTTACCGATTCGTACGTTAGTTTTAATATTAACCGATGCTCTTACGATGAGGGAAAACATCGTGATTAAACCTGCACATTCAGGTAACTGGGTGTGCATTGTGCAACCTTAAGATACGGGTTAGGTTTCCCTGCAAAAGTTGCGAAAGTCAGATGAGAGTTATTTCGTGTAAATACCTGACCTTAAGATTAAAATGAATACTTCATAAAGTTATTTACACATCACATTATTTACTTTTAAGAAAATGAATAAAAACAAATTGTTCTCAAATATAATAAAATTAAATTGAAAAAGATACAATGACAAAAATAATAATACATTCAGCCATCAAAATAAAAAAGGACATTCAATACTCCAGCATTTACCTCACGAACAACGGTAATCTGAACCCGTTTCCACACAATTTCGCGAATAACCAAAATAAAAAATTTAATCTCACATTGGTTCTCAATCACAAACGCTTTGGCTGTATGGATGCTGCGTCTCTTGCCGTTCTATCACTGTCGTTTCTGAACGCCCGTCAATATGTCTCGACGCCATCTTGGATCGCGGAATTTCCCGCTTATTTCGCGCCGATTTCACTTTTTAGTAGGTCATTGGGGATGTACAAAGGGTTTTTGGGATTCTCGAACGATATAATGGTGTATTGTGCGTTTATCCGGGATGTTGACTTTATTTTTTCCGATTGACAAGTTTGTTAGCAATCGGTAAACGGGTTTGTGGATGGTTGGGGTCGCTTGGGACTATATTTAGGGGTGTTTGGAAGTACTTGGTGTACAAAGGATTCTGTATATTTATTACCGACTGTTTGATTGAAGAGAAGTTTATTTGCTATGCTTTTAGCTCAATTAGTTTTGATAAATAATATAAGTTTTTAGTCTTATTAATTGAACCAGATTACAATGACTAGATAGATTACATTTTTATCAGTATCCAACGAAGGTTTAACATATGGTGTAACGGATCGATGATGATTAACTACATACTTAAATATTACAATATAATATTTAGGTTCGTTGATAAAAAATATACCTTACTCTTTCATCATTTAGATGAAACCTATAAATGAATAAGGTCAAGAGTACCCGAAACCGCCGAGCTTGCATGACGAGAGTTAAGAATGTGGATGAAGCGAAAGAAGTATGCAGAGAACGTGGCAAGTGGAAAAATGGAGTCTCTGTATGTATGTATGTATATATTATCAATAAACATCCTTCCATTAAAACACTTTTACGCGTACGTTGTGAAAGTTTCGAAAACTAAAGAACTTTCAGTAGAAAACAAATAAAAATCTCAGCTGCAGACGAACCCACAAAGAGATAATAAAGATTTATTTTACCTCAATCGGCGATATTCCTTCGCCTTTGTCCGATACAAAACTTTATTCTTTGTGAACAAAAAAATTAAGCACATTGTTTTATACCGCACTTTTTCCCTTATTTGTCGTAAGAATCCCACTTCATAAATGTTTCATCAGAGTGGAACACATCCTATGTCTCTGGAGAACATTTACCTATCCGCCGAAAAGGAGGGGTGTTTATGGACCTTATTTTTATGACAATAAGATTGAGTGTCGTTTGGTGTTGCTGAGAATTGAGACAGTAGGTAGCATAAGGCGAGGGGTTTTGAAATAAATGCATAGAATAGATAACGTAGCCGCCGTGTGGATTCCGCTTGATATAATAGGACCACTACATTTCTTTCTGTGGATCCAGTAAATCCAATCCCAACCCCACTAAGATATAAGTTGGTTTGTAGGTATATTTGTTTCATTGTTTATCTTATATGTTATTGTTTATGCCTGGGAAGTATTTATTATAAAATATCGTATCGTTGATTTAGTATCTCGTAACACAAGTCTCGGACTTACTTCGAATGCTAACTCAATCTGTGTAATTTGTCCCGTATATATTTATTTTATTTATTTATATTTTAATAGTTTAAGCAGCGACAAGAGTCAACTCTTGTTCATCAACCTTACTCAATGTACACTAGTTCTACATTGATTAAAGTTGGTAATAAAACGCGTGGGTATAGTTACATTAAATAACAGTGTATTTATAAAGTATGCAGAGATCGTGGCAAGTGGGAAGATGCTGCCACCCCTCTCTGCCTACCCCCCTGGGAAAAAGACGTGATTTTATGTATGTATGCATTTATACATTTAAAATATATGGCCGCCGGAGTTTATGAAGTAAATGCTTGGGTAAATGTGAACTATTTTCTTTTTTATACATACATATAGTTACATTAATATCCCTTGCGGGGTAGACAGAGCCAACAGTCTAGAAAAGATTAGAAGACCACATGCAGCGATATGGTTTACTAATATTTTTTTCTCACAAAGTAATTGAAAATCATCTATACTAATATTATAAAGCTAAAGATTTTGTTTGTTTGTTTGAACGAGCTAATGTCAGGAACTACTGATTCGAATTGAAAAATTTTGCGTTGAATAGACCATTTATCGAGGAAGGCTTAAGGTTAAATAACATCACGCTGCAACTATAAGGAGCAAAGAAATAATGGAATATGTGAAAAAAAAACAGGGAAAATTATAAATTGCAGAAGAAGCGCAAACAAACTGCACTGCAGTATTTTCCTCAATAACTTCAACTTCACAAATCGAATTATTCTTCATACTCTTAACTTGAACCAATCAATCATCGAGTTATCATGATTTACCCACGTTTTTATCATGAAATATTGAAATACCCAACTTAATGAGATTGGCTTATATAATCTGCTGAAATTATGACTGCCTCTTGGGGGTATCCCTTAACGTATGGTAGCGTTTACGATCTGTGGACTCACATTTTGTTTTTATCACAGAATTAATTAAAATATTTAGGTTATGTTTCAACTGTAAACGATCAAAGATTATTTGTATGTTCGTTCTTACTTAGTTTTTACGCTTTTTTCAAACTAAAGGCCGACCGCGACTTCGTCCGCATGGAAACCCTATCAATCCCGCGGGAACTCCGGGATAAAAAGTGGCCTATATGTTATTCTGGGACTTCAGCTACCTACATAGGTACCAAACTTCATCGTAATCGGTTCAGTAGTTTTTGCGTGAAAGAGTAACGAACATCCATACTGACATACAAACTTTCGCATTTATAATATAGGTAGGCTAAGCAGGATAGAGTCATCAAATCTGTCTTTAAATTTAAATATGTTAACTCTGATAATATATTAAAGGCGTTCAAACAACTTAATTTGAAAAAGTCTGAAGACCATTGGGGTATGTCTGTTAGTATCATAAGTCAAATCATAGATATTATTGCATCTGATCTAGCTTTTATATTTAATGAATGTATTGATGAGGGTATTTTTCCAAATTTAATGAAATGTAGCAAATTAATACCTCTATTCAAAAAAGGGGAGAAAACAGTCCTTGGCAATTATAGACCTATTTCTATATTGCCAGTTTTGAGCAAGGTGTTTGAGAAGATGATGCTTAATCAAATGCAACAATATTTTAAAATCAATAACATTTTCCATTCCCAACAATATGGGTTCACTGCCGGGAAGTCCACCACTGATGCGGGAGTAGCACTTGTTACTCAAATCTATGACGCGTGGGAGAGTTCACAGGATTCAGTTGGAGTCTTTTGCGATCTCTCTAAAGCATTTGATTGCGTAGATCATCAGACACTTTTGCGTAAACTTCGTCAATATGGGTTTGACCACAAATCAACTAAACTAATGGCATCCTATTTGACTGATAGGCTTCAAACTGTAGATATTAATGGAGTAAAGTCAAGCGGATCAAGCGTCTCAATGGGTGTTCCTCAGGGCTCAATTTTAGGACCATTCCTCTTCTTGGTATATGTCAATGACCTGCCTTTTATGGTGGAAAAACAGGCGGGTATAGTGCTGTTTGCCGATGACACTTCTTTAATATTTAAATTAGATCGCCATAGCGAAAATGTAAGTTCGGTTAATAATATACTGTCGGCCATATCTATCTGGTTCTCAACCAACAATCTTCTTTTAAATGCTAATAAGACCCAATGCATTAAATTTACCCTTCCAAACGTAAGGCAGGCCAATACTGACATAACACTGGAAGGCCAGAAATTAGAATTTGTTGAAAATACAAAGTTTTTAGGAATTATAATTGATGCAAAGCTACAGTGGGGTGCTCATATTTTTAAACTATCCAATAGACTTAGCTCTGCCGCTTATGCTGTTAGGAGGATCCGACAATTGACAGATGTAGCTACAGCTAGGCTTGTTTATTTTAGCTATTTTCATAGCTTGTTATCTTATGGTTTACTTTTATGGGGTAGCGCGGCTGATATACAAACTATTTTTATAATTCAGAAAAGGGCCGTTCGCGCAATTTACGGCTTAGGACCAAGAGACTCGTTAAGACAACTCTTTAAGAAAATAAACATACCTACAGTAGCGTCCCAGTACATTTTTGATCTTATAATGTATGTTAGGAAAAATACCTCTTTTTTTCAAAAAGTTAGTGCCACAACTGATAGAAATTTACGTAATAAACATAAATTAGTCATGCCGTTTCATAGGCTTAGCAAAGTCAGTAAATCATTTATGGGGAACTGTATACGATTTTATAATAGGTTGCCGGAGTCTGTTCTTGATATGCCCAACCGAAAATTCAAAGAGTATGTAAAGAAAGTACTTTGTGGGAAGGCTTATTATAGGACTGATGATTACCTTAATGATAAAAACATCTGGCTCGAGCTTGGCACAGGAACCTCGTAATTAATTGTAGTTTAATTTGAACTTAAATCAAAATTTCAGTACACTCTGTACATAAATCTTTTTAAAATTGGCAATCCATAATATATATATATATATATATATATTTTTCTTTTTTCAATATTAAATCTCATAAATATATAAATCTCCCGTGAACAATGTATTCTCCCGTCCACATTCTATTCTAAGTATAATTTAATATTGTGAAGTTGACGTTGTTGATGAAAATGCTGCAGTGCAGTTTGTTACCGCTTCTTCTGCACTGACGCCTTGGAAGCGGCAGTAAACTTAGTTTTTAAGTAATTTATTTGACGTCAACCAAGTTGTTAAACCATACGACAATTATTAAGCGATATAATAATATCCTATAATAATGAATAAAAATTTTGAATTTTGAATTTTGAATTTTTTTTGAAAATGTAGCAAGACTCCAAATAATTTATTACAATATGTAACCAATAAGGTTAAAGAAATCCTGTTTTTGTGACACTAGTTTTTGTAAAAAAATTCAATGAATTTTTCATGTCACCATTAGGAAAAAGAATAGGAGGACTCCATCTCTTTCCCATGGATGTCGTAAAAGGCGACTAAGGGATAGGCTTGGATGTCGTTAAAGGCGACTAGGATAAGTCACGTCTATATCCCTTGCGGGGTAGACAGAGCCAACAGTCTCGAAAAGACTGAATGGCCACGTTCAGCTATTTGGCTTAATGAAAGAATTGAGATTCAAATAGTGACAGGTTGCTAGCCCATCGCCTAAAATAGAATCCCAAGTTTTTAAGCCTATCCCTTAGTCGCCTTTAACGACATCCATGGGAAAGAGATGGAGTGGTCCTATTATTTTTTGGATTAGTGACGGGAACCACACGGCACTTAAACTAATCCTCAATATATCTTCCCACAAGTTTTAAAAGTGAAACAAGACGTAGAATTCCTTTAATTCCGTGTCAGGTAATTAGAGAGCAAAAACCGCTAACCTTGCTCATTACCCGCGGCCCATTTTGTGAGCTGGTCATTATCGCATTTCTTTGAGAACGGTAATTTTTCAGGTACCTACCCCGTGTTTTATATAATTTCCATGACTTTTATTCGTTGATAAGGAAGTTATATTATTTGAAGAATTAAAAATTATTCAAAATCTTTATTGCATATCAGAATTACAGTTACTGCTTTTGAATAGGTACAATAAGAACCTTGTTGGGCATCGTAATTTTAAAATTATATGGAACGGCGGGCAGGTGTATATCGGCTATTATCTATACTTATATTATAAAGCTGAAGAGTTTGTTTGTTTATTTGTTTGAACGCTCTAGTTTCAGGAACTACTGGTTAGAATTGAAAAATTATTTTTGTGTTGAATAAATCATTTATCAAGGAAGGCTTTAGGTTATATAACATCATGCTGCAACTATTAGGAGCGAAGGAATAATGGAAAATGTGAAAAAAGGGGTAAATTATTCATCCTTGAGGGCATCAGTGATGCCCAAGATAACTATTCCACGCGGACGAAGTCGCGGGCACAGCTAGTGATTATGGATTGCGAATTTTAACTACATAAGCTATTTCAAATTATCTGGTGGCCCTATCAGAGCCTAATAAAAGGCACATCCTTGTCTATCTTCCTGGATAATCACTGACACATCTCCCGTCACACTCCGATGGCCATGTGGCGCAAGACAGGATTAGCACTGGTTCGATTCCGACTCAGTAAGTTTGCCACGCGGGCCGCCCGCTAATTGGGGCGGGTCGGGTAATTTCTGGTCGGATTCTCAAAGCTTTTTATCCAAATTATGAAATGAGGATAATCAATTTTTTATCCAAATAAATTTTGCAAGATTTTGCTTTGTAGGCCGCTTTAGGAATTTTTAAAATCGCATCAATGTATATAGGATGTATAATATCGTGACCTGCACATTCAGACAACTGTATCTGTTAACTGGCTCTGTCTACCCCACAAGAGATATAGACGTGACCATATGTATGTATGTATCTGTAACCATAATCATTGGATCATGGTTACATGGGTTAGGTTCTGCAAAGGTTGCTAAGTTCAGACCTAATTCGCTTCGTGTAAAAACCTGACTTTCCCTCTTCAAAATAGTCATAGCTGTAGCCTGAGCTCCTCGCCATAGAGGTAATGATGCAACTGGGACTCCAATCAGAAGGAAGAAGAAGCAGTTAAGATTTTAATATGACCATTACATGCTTTATCCCCAGAAAATGCTACGATGCAGTTTGTAACCGTTTCTTCTGCACTAACACTTTGGAAGCGGCACTTTACTTAGTTTTAAGTAATTTATGCGACGTCAACAAATGTTGTGAAACCAACAATTATTAAGTGATGTACAAAATGTCCCATAATAATGAGAAAAACTTTTGTAATTGAATATCCTTTTTTCAGTATCCCGAATTTTGGTCATTCTTGGAATAAAGGAATTCCAATTCCCTCACGACTAAAAAACAAAACACAGATGGACCAAAACAGGCACATTACGCACAATATCCCACGGACATAGATTCAGGTAGATACCACAAGTTCAGCTTATCGTGAAATCAAATAATTTGATAATATTATTTGACCAGAGTGACGCTTCAGAAATAAAAGAAGTTTCTGTAAGTTATCACTGTTTCAAATTTCATTTAATAGTACTTGAGATTATTGCAAACAAAATTGCTAATCTATCAAAATATTAGTAAGCAGTAGAAATTTGAGGCAAATTTTATCCTTTATGATGCCGAATGAAACAATTTTAAATAAAAAAGAAGGTTCTTTAAATGATAACATAACTAAACAAGATAAATTTAAACAATCAAATCGTATTTGATCGTTTAAAGAACCTTCGTTTTTATTTAAAATTGTTTTATCTTGTGTTGCTAATAAAGGAAAAAACTTTTTTTTTCTACTTTCAGTTTGCATGTATGTACTCTGTTATTAATGGTTTGCAAATGGATCACACTGACAGCGTTTATATCACACTTAATAGTTATCAACACACACTTACAAGGTCTAGTTCCATCTACATCTATGTCTCGTCCACCTAAGACATGGAGCACATTGACAACTTTTATATCACACAGTTTAATTATTATTTTTGCTTACACTTACAAGGTCTAGTTCCATCTACATCTATGTCTCGTCCACCTGAGAAATGGAGCACATTTGCAGCGTCCGCGACAAATGTCCCGCAATCATCGGACATGTCCCGACACATCGATCAGCTGGACAGACGTGTTGTCGATTGTCTCCTTCCAATATTAATAGATTTATTTATTGGGACTTTCTATCAATGTGAGTTCTGATCGACTAGCTGTGTTTTGTTTTTGTTTTATTTTATTTTTCTTCCATCTTCAGTAAGGAGCGGTGGTACGCTTGTCTGTGAGACGAGGTGCAAATTGCCACCTGTTTTTCGGCTTTGTGTTGATATGTCAGTCAGTTATTGGCCTCTTTTTAAATGCCTTTAGAGAAGACAAAAGATTATTAACACCTTTGTACTGTACTACTGATTTATATTTGCTATGTACTTCTTAGTGCCGTGTGGTTCCCGGCAGCATTACAAAAAATAATAGGACCACTCCATCTCTTTCCCATGGATGTCGTGAAAGGCGACTAAGGGATAGGCTTACAAACATGGGATTCTTTTTTAGGCGATGGGCTAGCAACCTGTCACTATTTGAATCTCAATTCTATCATTAAGCCAAATAGCTGAACGTGGCCATTCAGTCTTTTCAAAACTGTTGGCTCTGTCTACCCCGCAAGGGATATAGACGTGACCATATGTATGTATTTACTTATATAGATAAACATCCAAGACCCAGGCCAATCAGGAAGAGTTCGTATCTCATCATGGCCGGGATTCGAACTCGGGACCACCGTTGTCACAGACAAGCGCACTACCGCTGCGCCACAGAGGCCTTCAAACTAACTCCTGCACTGCGCAAAAGCCTACTAGTTTCAGTGTTCAGGCATTAATTACAAGCTTTCGAGGTAGCTATGAAGTATCGGCAGTAGGCAGTAGGTGAGAGGGTGCTGCAACTGGGCTAAGGGCTTTCCACCTTGCGATGTAAGGGATGGGGACATGTCGGTAAGATGATGTCGACATTATCTTACAGATACCTAATAAAAAAAATATCTCTATATAAAATGTCGATATTTTCATCTTTTTGACAACACAAAACCATTGGCAGTCGTGCAATGTTTTTGTACTAAAGAGCTATATTCAGCTGGAAAGCTGATTGCCTATTTGTTTGTTCTAGGCAATGAGGTAACGGTTTATAGGGTAAAATTATCGATATTTACATTCTTTTGTCTACACTTCGCATTTGTGCAATCGTCAGATAATGAAATTTTGTTGTTGAATTGCTCCTAATGATACGATATATTGTCATCCTATATGCGCTCATAAAACATAAGCACACAAGTCATGTATAGTACGAGTACATAAAATTGAATACTGACAATTAATCATGTAAATTTTCAATATGCAAGCAACACACACACACATTTTTTCTCATGCTTTTGTAATTTTATCGATATGTTAATTAAATTTATCGACACAGCCCAGCCCTATAAGACATCAAAGCATTTTATACGCGAACGCCGTCGCTAGTATACCGCAACGCAGAACATGCTGTGCTGTAAATGAAACAAGAAATAATGATCGTATATTTTTAGTTTTACATGCCGTGTGGTTACCGGCACTTAACAATAAGGCTTCTCCCTCTCTTTCCCGTGGATGTCGTAAATGGCTACTAAGAGAAATATACATATAAACTTGAGATTCTCCTTTTAAGGCGATGGCCTAGTAACCTATCACTATATTCATCTTAATTCTATCATTAAACCATACAGCTGTATGTGGCGTTACAGTCTTTTCAAGACTGTTGGCTCTGTCTACGCCGCAAGGGAGATAGACGTACGTGACAATACGTACTAGTATGTAAGTATGTCTACAGAAAATTTTCGAAAAGGCTTATTCTATTCTCGGAAACCACGTGGCTTAATGAAAAACTGCAATAACAAGACAATCCAATATTTACACCTCTGAAACGGGTAAGAGCCATAGTCTTTTGCGCAGTGCGGGTATCGTTACGATCTGCGTGATAGATAGCTATTGAGGTGTTAGAAACTATAGAAGCCTAGGTGCTAGAAATTGGGCTGTAAATCATACGTCGAGGAGGTATAATTAGTTTGAAATTTTGAATTTAGGCTTGATAAAATAATTGAACAAAATAACTTACAAACTTGGGATTCTTTTTTAGGCGATGGTTTAGCAACCTGTCACTATTTGAATCTCAATTCTATCATTAAACCAAATAGCTGAACGTGGTTATTTAGTCTTTTCAAGACGGTTGGCTCTGTCTACTCCGCAAGGAATATAGACGTGACCAATATGTATGTACTTATAACTTGAAACGAAGCCAACTTTGAGATTGTTACAAGGCTTTATACTCCCGTATATACGCGTAAAAGACGACTGAAGTTCGAAACACCCAAGATAAACTCGAAAAAGAACCAGAATTTATTTCACCTTAAAATGTGTGATACATTTTATGGTGAAATAATTTCTTCTTCGAATCTTTTGATAGTTCTTAGCAGTAACTGAAAGTGTAAACAAGACACCGTTATAATGTAAGACCTCATTCTAAAACCAGGATTAGGATATCCAAGTACTAATTTTAGAATTCCATAACAGTATTTTTAAAGATTTTTTTAACCTGAACTTACTAACACTTCATTATCATTTGACGGCCTCTGTGGCGTAGCGGTAGTGCGCTTATGTCTATGACACCAGAGGTCCCGGGTTCGAATCCCGGCCAGGGCATGATGAGAAAAGAACTTTTTCTGATTGGCCTGGGTCTTGGATGTTTATCTATATAAGTATTTATTATAAAATATAGTATGGTTGAGTTAGTATCTCGTTACACAAGTTTCGAACTTACTTCGAGGCTAACTCAATCTGTGTAATTCGTCCCGTATATATATAAAAAAAAAGTAATTATTATGAAAAATAGTATCGTTGAGTAAGTTTCTCGTAACACAAGTTTCGAACTTATTTTGAGGCTAACTCAATCTGCGTTATTTGTCTGTTACACATAAGAACATAATTATTCAATTCAACCATTCATCGACTAAGCATATCAAAGAAATAATTAAAGAACTCACCCTCTTATTATCTCGGAACTTGAGCCATCCGCTGATGACGCTGTTATCAACATCACTTTCCAACTCCTCCTCGCACCTCCTCACAGGGAGGGGAGATCCTACAGGACTCTCCACCTCCCTCCGCCTCATCACTGGAGTGCATTGCTGCGACAACCTCCCCTCATTCACCACATCACTGCGCCTACCCAAAACTGGCGTCCCATGAGCTGAGACTCCTCCCAGCAAACCTCTTCTGGACAAAAACGGGCTGCCTTCCCACATTGGTCTTTTTGTTTTGCTAGAACATTCGGAATGGACGCATAGAGCGTCAAAATTGGCAAGTTCTACTGAGACCCTGGTTTGGAGACCGCTGGGGTGCGTGGTCAAGATCGTCTGCTTGGCGATGCTGCATCCATGACGGTGAATGTCCTCCCTCCGTTCCATCTTGGATTACTTCAGCCAATGCGGAGCTCCATTTTTGATGACTGCAATAACAAAAAAAACCTGATGTTAATTAAAATAATTAATTACTAATAATTAAATAAATAATACAATTAAATATTAAGTACACACAAAAGTTTAGAAGTTTTTCAGTACATTCATGACCTAGCGATATAAAAGAGCGGAGCCTGCTGGCACAGGCATTCATATGCTTAAAAGTAGGCTCCAACAACAAATCTATGTAAAGATCTGTAATTACTGAATAAATGTGTTTTTTTTTTTTTTTTTTTTAATTTATTACTCTTCGTCTTGTGGTTCCTGAAACTTAAAAATAGGACCAGTCCATATCTTCCCATGTGGATGTCGTAAAATGCGACTAAGGGTAAAACTTGGAATTCTTAATGTAGACGATGGTCTAGCAATCTATCACTATTTGAATCTCAATTTGACATTAAACCATATCAGCTTTTTCCTTACCATTCAGTTTTTACAATACTGTCGGAGCCGTCTACTAGTCTAATATATATAGAACTTAAAATAACAACACGACTTTAATACCATCGTATTTTTTCGAATAAAATTATTTGTCTTTTCCAGTCAAAAATGCCTAATCGGATTCGGATCCGGAATATCAGCTAATGAACCTCAAAAACGAACAATGACTCCAGTAAATTCTCAAAGGAACGGGTAATTCCATTAATTCCCGTTTAATTGTACAGTTAAAATACGTCTTGGCTATTACATCTTATATTGGATGCCCTTTGAATTCCACTAAATTGACTATTTTAGATTCTAAGTAGGCTTTTATTGTAATAATTTAAAGGGGTATGAGTCGGCTTTAGATCAAAGAATTGAGAAGATATTTTAACTGGTCACGATGTTAAATTAGACAAAGAAGCCTTGACTTTTGCCGTTCCTAATTTGATCAAGCTACGTTCGTCTAGGCCTTCCCACTCCTACTTTTCTACCTTTCCATATTTTTCTTATGTTTTAAATAAATAAAAAAATGTTATAATGTGCAATTTACTTGAATACAAAGATCATAAATTGATAAAAGATGTGTTGCAAATATTTCCATTTCCCAAAGAGACTTCTGTCGTCATATTTGCAACAGAGTGTTTTAAATTTCTAATTTGCTTTAGTATTCACTTTAAGTGACACATAAAGTATTTTAAATTCTTTAAATTAAAACTTTACCAATTTGATTTATTTAATAAAAATTTTACCAATAACATTAAAAACCTTACACATCTAATTAATATCAAAAATTTAAAATTTCATCAAATAATCGTAACATATCGTCCTTTTTCTATGATCGCTCGACTCGCCGTTTGTAAGGGGCCGTTCTTAATCTCAGAAATAGTCGATTCAGACCGTGTTTCACTCGAAATGCGTTCTTTAATGAAGTTAAGAAGTGTTCATAACTTTTGGGGGAAACGTCATGATCATTTATTATACATTTTAATGGGATTAGTGCTGTAATGGATTGCGTTAAACGTCATCGGATATGCTTTATTTATGACGTGGCTTGGAAGGCCTTTGTTTGAAAGGTGATTGTGGGGAGACATTTAGTAATTAAAAAATTCTTGTTGATGGAATTGATCATCACTTGATTATAAATATTTATTGAAGTATCGCTCTTGGCACAGGAACCTCGTAATTAATTGTAGTTTAATTTGAACTTAAATCAAAATTTCAGTACACTCTGTACATAAATCTTTTTAAAATTGGCAATCCATAAAATATATTTTTTTTTTCTTTTTTCAATATTAAATCTCATAAATATATAAAATTAAACAATGTATTCTCTCGTCCACATTCTATTCTAAGTATAATTTAATATTGTGAAGTTGACGTTGTTGAAGAAAATGCTGCAGTGCAGTTTGTTACCGCTTCTTCTGCACTGACGCCTTGGAAGCGGCAGTAAACTTAGTTTTTAAGTAATTTATTTGACGTCAACCAATGTTGTTAAACCATACGACAATTATTAAGCGATATATAGTATCCTATAATAATGAATAAAAATTTTGAATTTGAATTTGCTCTCTCTCTCTCTCTGAGAAGGAGGTTATTATTTTAAGTTATTATTATAAAGATACGTATCTTGATCAAATTAAGGATGTCCTGGCAAAGGGTCAAGTCAAGAGTACCCGAAACCGCCGAGCTTGCATGAAGAGATTGTGGCAAGTGGAAAGATGTAGTCTCTGCCTACTCCTCCGGGAAAAAGGCATGATTTTATATATGTATGTATGTATTATTATACTAAGCAACTAACCTGACCACGTTTGACCTCCGTGAACTTCTTAACATAAGGAATGATCAGATAGCAATTTCAATTGTTTGTTTAATCTTTATTGAACAAAATATGTACATACATTCATATAGTCATGTCTATATCCCTTGCGGGGTAGACAGAGCTAGCAGGCTTGAAAGACTGATAGGCCACGGTCAGCTGATAGGCTTATTGATAGATTTGAGATTCAAATAGTAACAGGTTGCTAGCCCATCGCCTAAAAGAAGAATCCCAAGTTTATAAGCCTATCCTTGAGTCGCCTTTTACGACATCTATAGGAAAGAGATGGAGTGATGTGGAATTCGGGCTTGTGATCGTGAGGACTCGTTACATGAACATGGCCATGTTTCTCTGCAGGCGACTGTACGTAAATAATAATGAGATTCGTGTGTAGTTCCCAGCTATCATGCTACCAGCTTGTCAGTTACGGAGATATGAATATTACACGACTTAATGCGTGTAAACTGTCAGTTTGTCCGTCCTCCTGAGGACGGCTATTACCTGAACTGAATTACGGCTATTTAGACGGTAGATAGTGACGGACAAATATATTACGTTACTTGGTATTGGATGGAGTTTGTCTACTGTTAGTAATGTTTCACGTAATAGTTTTGTAATACATTACTAACAGTTTTTGTTAAATAGTTTTTGTTTGTATAATTTTTCCTTAGATACCTTTAATGTCTAACTAGCTCTCGCTCACGGCTTCGCCACGGGGCAAATGGTAGTACCTTACGGCTTTAATTGTACTTCGAACTATACGAAGGCGAAATTTCATCAAGATCGGATTGGAAGTTGTAATGTTATTTACTATTCTATTAGCAACTTGTGTTAAATTTAAGATCTGTTACAATGGTACTGACATGTCTTAAAGACAAAAGTCCCTTAATTTAATAATGATTAAAAAAAAAGTTTAAGTGTGCAGAGGTAACAAACATACTTACTCATATAAAATATTAGTGGGCATTGGGATTTGGAACTTGATAAGTGGAAAAAACATTGTCTCTAAACATGTTTAAACTAGAAACAGGCTTGATTGTGCCGCACATATTTTTGACACACAGCGGTAAAAACAAAACGATTCCCATAAAATTAACCGTACGCAATCGATATGGAATTATCACAACATCGATTGTGAATCTCGATTCAATCGTCACGTGATCCGATTACACGGCAATGCGCTTGTATTTGGCGCGTATTTTCGTTCATTTCGCACTTGTTCGGCGCGGGCTCACCGACTATTCTGATGGCTGGAATCCCACGCTTATCCTCCAGGCATCGATGCAATCAATCATTTGATTTCCATTAATTGTAGTAATCTACGGAATTTGTTTTACTGACGACCTTTTAGTTGTGTGCAATTTGCTTGCGGAAAAGTTATAAGTTGTCGGTCCCGGCGCATCAGCATTAGCCTATCCCTTACTCGCCTTTTACGACATCCATGATAAAGAGGTGGAGTGGTCCTGTTCTTTAGTACTAAGATCACAGGGGACTTCTCTTTTCTTCATTATACCTTCTTAATGAGCGTAGCCTTCGATTCTTAAAGCCTGTTGACTCTGTTACACCATTCAGAATAAAGACGTGATGTATGTGTGTAAAATAACTATTGCTTATGGTTTCCGGCACCATTCGAAAATAAAGAATAGGACTACTCCATCTCTTTCTCATGGATGTCGTAAAAGGCGACTAAGGGATAGGTTTATAAACTTGGGATTCTTCTTTTAGGCGACAGACTAGCAACCTGTCACTATTTGAATCTCAATTCTTTCATTAAGCCAAACAGCTAAACGTGGCCTATCAGTCTTTTCAAGACTGTTGGCTCTGTCTACCGCGCAAAGGATATGGACGTGATTATATGTATGTACCTATGTATAAAATTGCTCTACTGCTTTCAATCTTTCGGTGATTCCTTTAGTTTATGACCTTAAAAAGACTTGAAACAACTAAGTCTGATTGGAAATGTCTATTTTAGGGCACAAAAGAAGCGATCCTCAAGGGGAATGGTGTCCAAATAAAAGGAAACACTGCTATTGATGTTCCTTTTGCGAGCGCCGTCTTAAAAGATTTAGTCGTGCTCAATATAAGGTTATTCTGTATAGATATTCGTGAATTTGGTGTTTTGATAAAACATATAATCGTATATAAATAGAATGTCGAAGTTTTGTATCTGAGCGGGGTTTATTTATTTTTTATTAAATTTGTTTTATTAAGCACAAGTTGTTGCCCGCGACTTCGTCCGTATTACATACATATACGATACCTCAAATTAAAATTAAAATTTTTATACATAAAATCATACAATACATCATTCTACTTGTCATTATCTCTGCATACTTCTTTCGCATCATCAACATTCATAACGATCGAGTTAGTTATTATGCTTAAAAAAAATAAATTGTTTATATATAATGAATGTATATATTTGTTAGGAGATTTTAATGCACATATATGTGAACTATTTTATAGGGAGTTGTGTAGTTTTTCTGCTGACCGATCATGGATTTGTGCGGACGTGGAAAAACTGGGAATAGATTCAAATAGTTACACATTTGTGAGTCAGGTACATGGTTGTAAAAGATGGTTAGACCATTTTGTCGTGTCTCAATCTGCTTATCAATCAGTAGTAGATATACGCATAGAGGAAGGGGTATATATGTCGGACCATTTTCCCATTTTTATGACCTGTAATCTTGAGATAGTGAGGCAAAAGCTGATTAAGCATGACTTACCCTGTGGCAAAATAACATGGGGAGATAGAAAGGAGTCTGAAATTAGTACCTACCAACATGCTTGTAATGCGTCGCTTCGTGATATACAATTCCCGGAAGAGTTCGTGGAGTGTAGTTTTGGTTTTTGTAGTCAAGCCGATCATTGTAAGATTTTAGATAATCTATACGAAAAAATTGTATGTACGCTCGGGGATGCAGCCGCAAAAGCCAAAACTCCTACGCAGAATCAAATAAAGAGGGGTAAGGTTCTGTGTGGGTGGAATAAACACGTACAGGATGCTCATCATGAGGCCAGGCTCAAGTTTGAAGTATGGGTACAGCACAATAGACCGACTTTAGGACCAGTTTATGAGCAAATGCGTGAAGCACGAAAGATTTTTAAAAGTAGATTGAATTGGTGTCAAAAAAACCAAGAAAAAATCAAAATGGATCTTTTAGCCTCACAAAGAGCTTCGAATAATTTTAGGGACTTCTGGAAGGCTACAGCTAGGTTAAACGTAGGGCCTGGCCGCCCGGCGAGTGTCGACGGCAAGAGCGATTCAGTCGAGATTGCCAGTATGTTTAGGGAGCATTTTAGAGTCTCGTCATCAGTTGGTCATGCTCTTAATATGTGTAAAAAGGAGTCTATCCTTCAGTTACATTTTTCAGCTGCCGAAGTAAAACAGGCAATTGGGGGAATGAAAGGGGGTAAGTCGCCCGGCCATGATGGACTAAGTGTCGAACATCTGAGGCACGCAGGTGTACACCTGCCGAGAGTCCTGTCCATGTTCTTCTCGTTGTGCATAAGTCACTCTTATTTGCCACCTGACTTGATGAAGACAATTGTGGTGCCCATCGTGAAGAACAGGACAGGGGATATCTCTGATAAAAATAACTACCGGCCGATTTCCCTTGCAACTATAATTGCTAAGGTACTGGATGGTGTTCTTGACTCGCGATTGGAGCAATACTTAAACCTTCATGACGCGCAATTTGGGTTTAGACCGCACCTGTCAACGGAGAGTGCAATTACTGTGCTCAAGAATACTATTCAATACTATACAAGTCGCAAAACACCGGTACATGGTTGTTTTCTGGATTTTTCCAGAGCCTTCGACCGAGTGTCGTATGAGGTACTGTGGAGGAAGCTAGAGGCCAGAAATGTGCCGGCTGAGATATGTAATATATTTAAGTTTTGGTACCAAAACCAAATAAATGTGGTAAAATGGTCCGACGGCATTTCAGATGCGTACAGGTTGGAGTGCGGGGTGAGACAGGGGGGCATTACATCTCCCAGGCTCTTCAACCTGTATGTAAATGATCTCATAGTGGGACTTAGCAGTATGAGGGTAGGCTGTAGTATAGACGGTGTCGTCATAAATAATATAAGCTATGCCGACGACATGGTGCTGTTGGGTCCGACTACGAAATCAATAAATGAGATGTTGAGGGTATGTGAAAGTTTCGCGGCCGAGCACGGGCTTGTTTACAATGTGGAAAAGTGTGTATGCATGGTCTTTGGGGTCGTTGGAAAGTGTCCCAGAAATACACCTCCTATGTTTCTATCTGGAAAGGAACTAAAAATAGTAAAAACTTTTAAGTATCTGGGCCATGTACTTGCCGACGACCTTAAGGATGATGACGACATAGAAAGGGAGCGGAGAGCGTTGGCGGTCAGAGGTAACATGCTGGCCCGGAGATTCGCCCGCTGTAGTGACCAGGTTAAAATAACCTTATTTAAAGCTTTTTGCCAGGGCTTCTACACGGGTGGTCTGTGGGTCCGCGGCACCAAAAGGTCGCTGGATGCTCTCCGTATCCAGTACAATAATATTTTTAGAATGTTATTGCGACTCCCCAAGTTCTGTAGCGCCTCTGAAATGTTTGCTCAAACAAGAACAGACGGGTTTCACGCTGTTATTAGAAAAAAAATGGCGTCTTTGATAAGGAGGATAAGGTCGAGTGGCAATACCATTCTAAGAACTGTGGCAGACAGATACGACTCGCCTATAATAAGGCATCTTGTGCGGGGTACCATGCCGGTGGCCCTACATGGTCAACTTTAAAGATTCTAGTAGAATTAAGTACTAACCCTTTTATGTTATTTTATATTATTTTGCAGATTTATAATTTTATGTATTACTAACAAACTGGATCTTTGTAATCTGATATTAATAAATGAATTGAATTGAATTGAATTGAATATATAACTTTATGCTAAAAAGTATGGTATTTATAGCTCTGAAATCAATCAGCCTCTTAAAACTTTACCCCAATCGCAAATAAATTGAAAGACAGAAAGACCAGCCCTTCGTAATGTAAAATATAAAGAGGGAAATAAAAACCAATGGGAATCAAGTGACCCGTGTTATTAAGTCCTCGTCAAATGACGATACAAACGCTTCTTGATATTTCTTTTTTCGTTGCGATCCGAATTGAGTATTTACTAAGAAAATTTCTGTAAAAAAACTTATAAAAACCCAATTATTTACCGATAAAGTAAGATCGGCGCAATACCTTTTATAAAACGTGTACTAATTACTTTTTATACACAACACATATCTTTTCCTCGTGGCTATCGTAAAAGATGACTAAGGGAAAGATTTTTAAACTTGGGATTCTTCTTGTAGACAATATCCCTTTACACGAATGTCGCTTTCTCCGAATATCAATTTCCCAGAAAACACACGCGTAAAAATGATAATTTTTATTTCAATGATATTAAAAACACAAAAAGAATATATACAACTCCATTATTGTCAAAGCAGTAAATTTGAGACGAAATCATAAGGCGACGATTGATAATTTAATATCCCTTCACATCCCTTTAATATCCAGGAAAAAGTCATATTTGTGTATCCCGTGACGTCGGAATTTGGATACCATCTCGTTATCGGATTTTTTGCGTAAATACGTTACATCCTTACTGAAAAAAATTGGATTTTTGAACGCAATAACAGTATACTTATTATTTTATTTATTTACCACCCCTGTTCGTGTCAATGTGTAAAAATATAATCACGACTTGATCATGGTAGACAGAGCCAACGGTCTGTAAAAGACTGAAAACCCACGTTCAGTTTGATTTATGGAATTAAGATTACTGAAAAGAAAGTGAAATGTTTTCAAATGATTCTGAATCGAACTTCCAGTGTCGCGTGGTTTTAGGCGATGAGTTAACAACCTGTCACTATTTGAATCTCAATTCCATCATAAAGCCATACAGCTAAAGGTGGACTTTCAATCTTTTCGCCACCGTAGGCTCTGTCTACCGCGCTAGGAATATAGACGTGATTATATATATATATATATATATATATATAATCACGTCTATACTTATGTGGCCTTTCAATCTTATATATATATATATATATATATATAAGATTGAAAGGCCACATAAGCTGTATGGCTTACATATACATGCTTATGTATAGAGATATATATATATATTTGTGCCGTGTGGTTCCCGGCACCATTACAAAAAAGCCAAAGGCACTAAGCCAAACAGCTGAGCGTGGCCTATCAGTCTTTTCAAGACTGGTGGCTCTGTCTACCCCGCTTGGGATATAGACGTGATCATATGCATGTATGTATATATATTTTTGTTATAGACACTTTATTTACCAAACATATCACGCGGGCGCTAAACATTTTCCCAGGAATTTCGTTTCAATTTGCCGAATTACGACCGGCCGAAGCAATAATTACCCGGCAATGGGTCCGGTTAATTAACCGGACGCGGATAATTAGCGAGATACAGACGACTATTGATTCTTAGTGCGAGAACGGTAAATTAACCGGATAAGATAAAGGTATTTTTCTTATTTATCTATACTAATATTATAAAGCTGAAGAGTTTGTTTGTTTGAACGCGCTAATATCAGGAACTACTTGCTTTTTGCGTTGAATATACCATTTATCGAGGAAGGCTTTAGGCTATATAACATCACGCTGCAACTATTAGGAGCGAAGAAATAATGGACAAATTTGAAAAAAAAAACGGTGAAAATTATTCATCCTTGAGGGCTTCAATGATGCCCATAATAACTATTTCATGCGGATAAAGTCGCGGGCACAGCTAGTAAGAAATAATTAATTTTCTGTGTGTGAAGAAAATGCTGCAGTGCAGTTTGTTACCGCTTCTTCTCCACTGACGCCTTGGAAGCGGCAGTAAACTTAGTTTTAAGTAATTTATGTGACGTCAACCAATGTTGTTAAACCATACGTTTTGACAATTATTAAGTGATATGAATTATCCTATAATAATGAATAAAAATTTTGAATTTGAATTATATGTATATATGTGCTACTTATATCAATAGAAATCTCTTCCAGTAGACCCGTGAGAGGAGAGATAAATTTTGGAGCGGTATGGCGTGTGCATAAATATCTTTAAACATATTTAACTAAATTTTGTATTTAGGAAGTAATAATTATTGTCAATACTTTTATCATAAAACTAGAGGCCGCCCGCGACTTCGTCCGCATGGAAACCCTATCAATCCCGCGGAAACTCCGGGATAAAAAGTAGCTTATATATTATTCTGGGTCTTCAGCTACCTACATATCAAATTTCATTATAATCGGTTCAGTAGTTTTTGCGTGAAAGAGTAACAAACATCCATACCGACATACTCACAAACTTTCGCATCTATAATATTAGTAGGATTTATTTGAATTTATGTCAATTACATAGCTGTCATTTGCGTTTTGTTATTCCAAGTGTGATTCTTTTTTGTTATACCACGTTTTATAGTGACTAACGTTTCATGTCAAGTCACACGGGAACGCTGTCGAACGGGATAAAAAGTATCCTATGTCCGTCTCCTGGCTCTAAGCTACCTCCCTACCATTTTTCAGCCAAATCTGTTCTGCCGTTCTTGAGTTATAAGTGGTGTAACTAACACGACTTTCTTTTATATATATAGATTTAATCACTCTCTTATTTTCTTCATTCTCTTTCTTTTCATTTGACGTATTTTAAAATCAAAATCTCACAAAACTCTGCTTGGCAGAGCTTACACCTCTACACTTGGGCTACGATCGTAGCAAGCTCTACGCCGTAGCTTCGTAGCAAAGCTACGAAAAGCCGTTACTTGTTACTGAGACAAAAATGTATGCCAGTCAAAAACTATTCATCGAATTTCTTTACGTAGGCTTACAAACTTGTGATTCTTCTTTTACTCTTGTCACTATTTGAATCTCAATTCTATCATTAAGCCGTGAATATAGTATAGCTGAACGTGGGCATTCAGTCGTTTCAAGACTATTGGCTCTGTCTATACCGCAAGAGATATGGCCCTGTCCATATGTATGTATGTATGTAATAAATGCAGTTCAAATCGTCCACATTATCTCGTATCGAGGGCTTAATTCCACTAAGTAGTGGAGCATGAGGAGATAGATGTAGGTTCAGTCCAGCCGCACGAAGTGAATGTAACGTATTGATTGGGGGCTGCGCGGCCGAATTCAGTAGATTCGAGATTAACCGGCTAAATTGAATGAATACATGGGTGCTTGGTTTGAGAAACGGGATATTGTTTTACTATTTTTCAATACATACATACATATGGTCACGTCTATATACCTTGCGGGGTAGACAGAGCCAACAGTCTTGAAAGGACTGATAGTATTATATTATATCACATGTATTATATGTATTAATGTCTAATTTCTATGCAGCTTCAGAGTCTCATTACGGCTTTATACCCACAGCTGTAGACTTGGGACCTTTTTAAAGAATTTGGGCACAAAATTACAGAAAAATCTGGCGAGTGCCGTGCGTTTAGTGTTAATTTCTATTATAAAATCAATTATTTATTTTAATGAAATATGTCTGACTATAATACTGATAAATAAAATTAAAATGAAACAACTTTTTAAATTGTTTCTTTTTTTAAAAATTGGAATTTTTTTATAGTACAAAGCAATCAAAGACGCAGGTTATAAATTTTCTATGATTGACTTTTGTAATCTCTTTTGTTAGAAAATAATCTATACGTACACACTAACCAACTATTGGCCAACTAATTAAATTACTGTCAAATAAACGGCAGCAAACTTAGTTTTAAGTAATTTATTTGACGGCAACAAATGTTGTGAAACCAAAAGATTTGACAATTATTAAGCGATATGATAGTATCCTATAATAATGAATAAAAATTTTGAATTTGAATTTGAATAATGATTTAAAATTAAAAACTTAAAATATATGCAAATAAACCGCCGAGGTTGCACGAGTTATAAATGTGGACGAAGCGAAGGAAGTATGCAGAGATTGTGGCAAGTGGAAAGATATGGTCTCTACCTATCCCATCGGCAAAAAAAGCGTGATTTTATGTATGTATGTATATTTTAATTAATTTAAAATCAAGTTGTTTATTTGGTGCAAAATACTAAAAAACTTGACAATTTACATCCAAATATGTACCAAAAAAATTCTCCGCTCAGCAAATGTCTCAATATGAGCCGCGACGCTGGTCTTCCCCGAATGCCTTTGATAAAAAAAAAAATAGAAATTAAAAACAAAAACGTCATAAACTGCACATTCCTGTTCCAATTCACGAAATCATCACATTCTTACCATGAATTCGTATGTAAAAACAATAAAAGCAAACATCTTAATTTCTAGCGAACCAGCCGAATCGTGAAGAGGCAACTGTTTGTTCTAACAAATGAGGCGAAATGAAACGTATTGGTTTAGGACTGCGCGGCCGAGTGCGGGAGACACGTGGCCGGTAAACGATTCGTGAACACCGCGTACCTTTCCATTTGGCCGGGTAATGGCTACGGTAGATGTTGCTTTAGGATTATGATCGCTTGTTTAAGCCCGTTATTGTTTGAGGTCGGACAAGCACGTTATTGCTCAGATTTTATTTTTATTGTTACCTTTTGACATTTAAATACATATTCATTTATCTAATTGGCTTTTGTACGCTGCTTGCGAATAGTTAAAGGAAAAAAAAATAACACACATACATTCATATAATCCTACTAATATTATAAATGCGAAAGTTTGTGAGTATCTAAGGATGTCAGTATGGATGTTTGTTACTCTTACACGCAAAAACTACTGAACCGATTACGATGAAATTTGGTGTGTAGATAGCTGAAGACCCAGAATAACATATAGGCTACTTTTTATCCCGGAGTTCCCGCGGGATTGATTCCGCGCGTACGAAGTCGCGGGCGGCCTCTAGTAACATATATATATATATATATGGGTTAGACAAAGCATAGGGTAAACGCTTTTGAAAACTACTTCATTGCAATACAGACTCAAATATTTGTGGTCCAATAAAGGTATAGAATAGATTTTGAGAGAGCCATTCTTGTGCTTACAATGTTTTGTGATCAAATTAAATATCTTAATGAAAGCAGAGTAGAGTTTAAAATTAACTTCTGACTTCGCCCGACTAATATTACTTTCTATGTGAGATGTGTACAACATATATTAAAACACGACAAATTACATTACCAGGTTAAACGACTATTATATAATTATAGTACAAGTTTCCTCGTTAATTTGAAATTTGTGTGCCGTGTGGTTCCCAGGCATCAATAGAAAAAGAACTCCATATATTTCACCGGAGATAATGATGATGATGACGAGAGATGGATGTCGCAAAAGGCAATTAAGGGATACTTCTTGTAAGCGATGGACTAACAACCTGTAACTATTTGAATTTAAATCCTATCATTAAACGGCTAAAAGTGGCCTTTCAGTCTTTCCAAGTGTGTTGACTTTATCTACCCCGCAAGGAATAGAGCCGTGACTATAAGTACTATTTACTAATTGAATTTGAAGTTAAAGAAGAAATGAAATACTTAACTACGTACATATAATTTGATGTAAACTCGAAAACTTACTAACACTCTTTGTAAATTGTACTATACAGATGTTATCCTTATAACGTTTACATCTTTTACAGAATAATCAAAAAATCATAAGAACTTAAGCAGATGGACTTTAAATACAAAAATTGTTAAAGATCGCTCACCCACCCACCCATGACTTAAAGACCTTAAGCTGATGGACTTTACATACATACGTACTCATACATATAGTCACGTCTATATGGACAGAGCCAATAGTCCCGAAAAGACTGAATGGCCACGTTCAGCTGCTTGGCTTAATGATGGAATTGAGATACAAATAGTGACAGGTTGCTAGCCCATCGTCTAAAAAAAAGGGATCGCGATTTCATAAGCCTATCCCTTAGTCGCCTTTTACGACATACATGGGAAGGAGATGGAGTGGTCCTATTCTTTTTTGTATTGGTGCCGGGAACCACACGGCACTGATAGACTTTAAATACAAAAATTGTGAAAGATTACTTACCCATTGACTTAAAGAAGAATTGCATTGTTTAAAGTTACGAATTATCTTACAAAATATTATCATACTAAATTTACAAGGTACCTACAAACCACAAATATCTGCACAGATTGCGTTAAATAATATCCTATTCAATATTCCGTTATCACCGCGTAATCATTTGCCTATTAAACGTCAAAGCTTATGCACAACTACATAAGTAGGTATGTTTGTACGACGATAACTCGTGGGATTTACTAGCGTCACGAATATAAGCTTTGATGTTCAAATGTAACAATATTAGCTATTATGTATTTTGCGTAGGGCTGTAGGGTGTGGTACAAGTGTTGAGAGGACGGAAACTCTCATAAGCGAAACGTCACTTGAAGTGACGGTGTAAAGGGTAATTTCGACATCCATTCTGTCGGCCTATGTGGCGCAGCGGTAGTGCGCTTGACTGTGACAACGGAGGTCCCGGGTTCGAATCCCGGCCGGGGCATGGTGTGACACGATTTTTCTCTTATTGGCCTGGGTCGTGGATGTTTATCTATATATGTAATTATTATTATTATTATTATAAAATATACAAGTATGGTTGAGTAAGTATCTAGTAACACAAGTTTCGAACTTACTTCGAGGCTTATTCAGTCTGTGTAATTTGTCCCGTACATATTCATTTATATTTATAAAATAAAAATGCTGATTTACTAATTACACCACTAAATTCCTTGTGGTTCCCGGTACCAGTATAAAAAAGAATAGGATTAATCCATCTCATTTCCCACATATGTCGTAAGAGGCGACTAAGGAATAGGCTTATAGATTTGGGCTTTTTAATTTAAGCGATGGGCTAGCAACCTGTCTCTATTTGCGTATCAAACATATCATAAAGCTTAACAGCTGAACGTGGTCTTTCAGTCTCATCAAGACTGTTGACTCTGTCTTGCTCGCAAGGGATATTCTTCTTATGCGTTACACTCTTGTCAGAGTGGTCGTGGTCGTACAGAAGGGTTAGTGGCTCGCTTCACAATCCTTCGCCACTCGTCGCGCATCGCTGCCTTTCTGGAGCATTCACAGAGAGGGTCACCTAGTGCTGATTTTATTTGATCTGTCCACCTCATGGGGGACCTGCCTCGAGGTCGGGTACCCTCAACTCGCCCCTGCACCACCAGTCGTTCAATAGATGCCTCGTTACGACGCGACACGTGCCCGAAGAAAGTGAGAATTCGAGCCTGCACTAAGGAAGATAAGGGACGCTTGATTCTGAGTTCCTGGAGAATGGACTGGTTGGTGCGAAAGTCTGTCCATACTACTCCAAGCATTCTTCTCCAGCACCACATCTCCAGGGCATCTATGCGTTTTCTCTCAGTGTCTCGTAGGGTCCACGTTTCCGCTGCGTAAAGGAAAATTGGGAAGATCAATGCACGTACAAGCCGTACTTTGGTCGCTTTTGTGATTTTCCGGCTCTTCCAGATCTTCCTCATCCTATCCATGGCAGATCTTGACATGGCCATGCGTCTCTTTATCTCCTCGTCGCATCCTCCATTGTTGGTGATCAACGCTCCCAGATATATGTATGAATGAACAACCTCACAACCCGCAATACTAGTGACTTCTGGCTGGTTGTTATTGACACGGTCCACAATCATCACCTTAGTCTTCGACCGGTTGATCCTTAGCCCAAACTCGTTACTAACCGACTCCATTTTATGCAGGAATGTTTCGATATGTGCGGCACTAGTAGCAAACAAGGTGGTGTCGTCCGCATACCGCAAATTCGATATTTGCCGGCCTCCAATCGAAACACCGTCCTTCCAGTCTTCCAGGGTGATTCTCATTATAATTTCCGTGTAGATGTTGAACAGAAGCGGAGAGATAATACACCCTTGTCGCACTCCCGCAGCAGGATGGAAGCTGCTAGACATTACTTCATCGGTTCTAACGGAGGCTGTCCCATCTTCATAAAGGCGCCTCAAGAGATGTACAAGATGCTTTGAGGTGCCCATCTTTAAAAGAGTCTCCCAAAGTTTCGGCCATTTCACAGAATCAAACGCCTTTGAAAAGTCAACAAAACATACGTAAACCGGTTTATTGAATTCTCGGGCCTTTTCTACGATTTGGCGTACTATCAAGATCTGTTCCCGAGTGCCCTTACCTTTGACAAAACCAGCCTGTTCGGGGGCAATTTCACTAGATAGGTACGCTTTGAGACGCTCATTCAATATATGCAACAGGATTTTACTTGCATGCGAAATGAGTGCAATGAGTCGGTAATTACTACATCTCTTTGTAGACCCCTTCTTGTGAAGCGGAATAAAAACAGTGTGACACCATTCCTTAGGCCACATTCCCGTTTGCCATACTTTGTTGCACAGTACATGGAAGATCTGAACGCCATATTCACCAGTAGCTTTAATTATTTCGATTGGTAGAAGGTCTCTTCCCGTCGCCTTTCTATTCTTGAGGTGTTTGATTGCAGACCTGACTTCGTCTTTTAGAATACTTGGTTCTAGTTCAGTTTCCATAGGTTCTGTATTCTCAAAAAAGTGCGACTGCGGATCTAGATATAAGGATTGACAGTACTCCTTCCAAGTTTCGGTTATCGCATCAATTTCCGTATCAACCCCTCCACGAGAATTCTCGATTGCCCAGGTTTTAGAGGTAAATGATTTCGTGATCGCTTTAATTTTCTGATACAGATCTCTAGCTTCATGCTTGTCTGCATGAGCTTCCACTTCCTCGCAAACACTATTGAGGTGACGATTCATATCTCGGCGGCAGGCTGCTTGAATTTGGGCCGATTTTACGTTTAGTGTCCTTACGTCCACTCCCAAGGATTTTAGTTTTCGTCTCTCCTCCACAAGTGCCAATGTATTACCGCTCATCCAATGTTGGCGTTTTCGAGTTGTCTGAGCATCAGTTTCGGATGTTTTAACTGATGTTTCTATCAGCTCACGTGATCGTTCCCATAGCTGATCCGGGGTTTCTATGCCAGCGTCTACATTTGCCCATTGCATCCAGTTTTGCTCCAATGCAGCCAAAACCCTCGAAGGGTCCGTTGTTTCCAGTCTTCTTTTGCGTTCCAATTTTCTGGCCGCTCTTAGTTTCAGCCGAATTTTAGCAATAAGCAGTTGGTGATCAGAACCGCAGTCGGCCCCGGGAAGGGTATGTGTTGATCGTACCATCGTTTTCCATCGCGCTTTCACCATGATGTAGTCAATTTGGTTTCGGTAATTACCATCAGGCGAGGTCCAGGTGTATAGCCTTCGGCGATGGTTCTGAAAGAAGGTGTTCGATATTACCATGTTATTTTCCGCCGCAAACTGTATCAAGCGCTCTCCTCTCTCGTTGCGCTGTCCAAGTCCAAATTTCCCGACACAATCACTAAGCTGATGAGCATTCGCACCAATTTTTGCGTTAAAATCGCCAAGAATCAACAGCAACTCTCTGTTAGGGATTTTGGACATTAATGTCTCTAGTTCCTTGTAGAAGCTTTCTATATCCGCGTCGCTAGAGGTACTGGTTGGGGCATAAGTTTGGATGATATTTAGGTTCACTGGCGTTGATCTGAGCTTAATACTTAAAACTCGATCGCTCACAGCCTCGTATCCTATCACAGTATTCCTTAGGTTTTTTGGAATGAGACACGCTACACCATTTCTACTGCTGGTTTCATTTCCTGAGAAGTAGACTGCATGACTCTCTGTGAGAAAGTGACCGTTACCCTTCCAATGGGTTTCGCTAAGGCCGCAGATGTTAAGAGAACACCTTTTAATTTCTTCCTCTACAATTTTTAGTTTCCCGGGTTGGAGCAAACCTCGCACATTCCACGTACCAATCTTTTGGATATGCGCCATTTTTATGGGTTTACCAGTCGCATATTTTCCATGTGATGCCTGGTTCACCACATCAGCACGGCCGGTAGCCAATTTCTCACCGTCTGCCCCGGACGCAGTACGGCGCCGGTTGCTAAGCGGGTCGTCAGGCCACGTTACTTCCATTATTTTACCCTTCATAACGACTTTCTTGGGAAAATAGTGCAGTGGTTTCCCGTTGCCTTCTGCACCAGGCATTTTAGACGTTATTTAATACGTCTAGGTCGCTGTGCCCTCTTCCAGTCGGCTAGCCGACTGGGTGAATGGTTATACCGCCATTAACTCGGTCGCCAGAGCCTCGTCTGTTGTCTAGCAGGGAGCACCGCGACACTCGAATGAGGGCCGCCGCCCAGTTATTCATACGAACCACCAGACGCGAGCAGGTGAGGTTGACTATTGGGTCGGATAAGTTGTTAGTTCCGTTCCCCCTTACTCCCTGCAAGTGATATAGACGTGACTATATGATGAATGAATTGCCACTACATTCATTGACTTTTTTTAACCTCGCACGTCTCTCCCAACTTGCGCCAAGCCCCTAGTATCAAATCAACATAGAACGCGCGTTATGAATATAAATAATGCCGATTGATATGATAGCAAGATATCCACTTCGGTTCACTTTGAATGGTTTCTTGTAAACAGACTAATTTTGTTTGTCTACGTGCTCGCTGTTTGATTCTTGTATTACGCGTACAACCAAAGTTTATTCCTTTATATTGGATAGAAGGCGTGACATTATTTATTTCGGTTGGGGCGCATAATGTCCAATTCGCAAAATATCCAATTGTCCAGTTCGCAATTGGTCCAGTTTGCAATTCGTCCAGTTTGCAATTGCTTCAGTTTGTAATTGGTCCAGTTCGAAATTAGTCCAATTCGCGATTGGTCCAGGAAATGACCTTACATCTAAAAGTAGCCTTTCTTAAGACTGTCACCATTATACTTTATCTGGTAAGGATTTCAGCGGTGATTATATAAATATATAATCACCATTGAAGCCCTCAAGGATAAATAATTTTCCATTACTTCTTCGCTCCTAAAAGTTGCAGCGTGATTTTATATTTGCTGCAGTGCAGTTTGTTACCGCTTCTTCTGCACTGACGCCTTGGAAGCGGCAGTAAACATAATTTTTAAGTAATTTATTTGACGTCAACCAATGTTGTTAAACCATACGTTTTGACAGTTATTAAGCGATATATGTATAGTATCCTATAGTAACGAATAAAAATTTTGAATTTGAATTATATAACCAAATTAGCCTAAAGCCTTCTTTATTTATTTATTTATTTATTTATTTATTTAATTGGTACACCAACAGTGTTTACACATTACATTCAATGACAGGGACACACTTACATATTGTTCTTGTGAAAACACCAATTACAGGTATACACATCGTTAAGAATATCATCATATATATAATATTATCATCCTTCTTCGATAAATGGTATATTCGACGCAAAAAGAATTTTTCAATTCGAACCAGTACTTCCTGAGATTAGCGCGTTCAAACAAACTCTACAGCCTTATTATATTAGTACTAGCTTTTGCCCGCGGCTTCGGCCGCGCAAATGTATTTTAGATTAGGTATAAGGATACGACATAAAATTTCACCCATTTTTTAATCCCGTATCGTGCGGGACTGTTTTAAGTTTATATTTGATTTAAATTCATATGGCTTCTCCCGTCTCTTCTCGTTTTGTTCCGTCCCGTCACAACTTGTTGTGTCCCGTCCTGCCCCGTCCAGTCCTCCTATCCTGTCCCATCCTATTTAGTGCCATCCTGCTTTCCGCAACTGACACGTATTTTTTACTAACCAATATATTTACAATACAAATGAACAAAACACAACCAAACGTCTTCAAGCATGAATACGAAACGACCAACAACTTATTAACGGAGGGTAAAAATGCTTTCAAAATCATAGAAGTCTTATTGATTGTCGAACGACAAACGATAGCGACTTTGACATGGTGGCGCCATCTATTGCTACATTATCAAACAAATTGTTCATTGAAGGAATAAATTTTCTTATCTTTTGCATATCAAAAATTAACACTTATAAGGGTTCCATCGTACCTTAAGGGTAAAAATGGGACCCTATTACTCGACTTCGGTGTCCGTCTGTCTGTTAGTTTGTCTGTCCGCTCACCCATCCTCCTGTCACCAGGCGTGTCTCATGATCCGTATTAGCTAGACAGGTGACATTTTCACAGATTATAAATTTCTGTTGACGTTAAAATAAAAATACTAAAACTGTATGCATACCAAATTTCATCAAAATCGGCCTAGCGGTTAGGCCGTAAAAGCGGAACGATGATTCACCCCCCTTTAACTGTTTTGGGGGTTGTTTTTTGAAAAAAAAAGTAGCCTATGTTTGAACTCGTATCTTAATCTATATGCATTTCAAATTTCATCAAAATTGGTTCAGCGGTTCAGGCGTGAAAGCGGAACGATGATTTTCATACAAACTTTCACCCCCCATTTGACTATTTTGGGGGTCGAATTTTGAAAAAAAAGTAGCCTTTGTTTGAACGCGGGTTTTAAACTATATACATACCAAATTTCATCAAAATCGGTTCAGCGGTTCAGGCGTGAAAGCGGAACGATGATTTTCATACAAACTTTGACCCCCCATTTGATTATTTTGGGGGTCGAGTTTCCCGCCCTTGGGGGTTGACATTTCAAAAATCCCTTCTTAGTGCTCACTTATGTTACTAAAGGAACCTCTGTTCAAAATCTCAGACTCCTATACCGAGCGGTTTCGGCTGTGCGTTAATAAATCAGTCACCCAATCGCACCCCCTAAATCACGATTGGAGGGTAGTTTGAAAAAACTTATAATGTCAAACATATTTACTTGCCTATGTACGTGTTCATGCCAAGTTTCAAGTTTATAAACCCAAGGAATAAGATTTTTCATAGAAACGTTTTTACCCCTTTTCCCCCCCTTGGGGGTTGAATTTCCAAAAATCCTTTCTTAGTGCTCCCCTACATATCCCAAGGAACCTACATTCCAAATTTCAGCTGTCTACGACCAGTAGTTTCGACTGTGCGTTGTCTGTCAGTCAGTCACTCAGTAACGGAAGAGTTTTATATATATAGATAGATCTATGAACGTACATTTTTTTTAAAGTAATGTTAATGTTGATCGTTGAATACATTCTCATTTGCCCCGATCGGTGTCATTATGTAAATGACGTGTATGCAATCGTTATGTTAAATTATCCATCGGGAACGCGAATCGTTGGCAAGTTAATATTTATGACAACGGAGTGTATTCGGAGTCAAATAAATGTCATTATTCATTTAAATATTGAAAGCGTGTTTAGCACAGTTGTCGGATTTTCGGCTCTGAAACTAAAGGTCGCGGGTTCGAATCCCGATCTTTTCGAATCCGATCCGAGTTCGTGATGGAAAAATTATTTTTTCTGATTGGCCTGGGTCTTAGATGACTATCAATTAAAGTAATTTTCACTTGTATAATATCTTGTTGGTAATTTAATGAGTAAATAAGTAATGATCTCTCAAGGTGTTGAGTATTACTACATAGTACATACATACATATAATCACGTCTACATCCCTTGCGGGGTAGACAAAGGCAGCAGTCTTGAAAAGACTCTTATTATCATTGAGAATAACTATTAAAAAAAAAAAGATTCTCGGCACCAATAGAAAAAAAATAACCCCATTCCGTCACTTTCCCATGAATGTCGTAAAATGTGACTAAGGGATAAGCTAATATACTTTTAAAGGCGATGGGCTAGCAACCTGTCACTATTTAAATATCAATTCTGTCATTGTGTCAGGCAGCTCATCGTGGCCTATCAGTCTTTTGATGACCGTTGACTCTGTCCACCCCGCATAGACGTGATTATATGTTACGTTATGTTCACCACAGTATAGTTAAGATATTTTTCTTTATTAAACAAGTTATATAATAAAATTCATATAGCCTCAAATTGATCTAATTAATATGATCGCCCACACATATGTACACAGGTGACTAGGATTGTTGACTCGAGCGATATCAATGAGGCTTTGTGTCAGTCCAATGTGTTTGTTTGGTTAGCTTATAACGCATGAGATACAATGGCCAAATTATTTAATTAGCATATAAATTCAAGAAAAGGTTTCTGGAAGTAAATAAAAAAATATATAATTAAAATTGTATGAAATTTTGTTACTTAGGTGATTTTAAGAAACAATTAATATTATAGTTGAAATCTTTTGGATTTTGATCACCCAGGTGATTTGCCAAGAGGTTATTTTAGAATACAAATATGTGGAATTTGATCATCCAGGTGATATTACCTGGGTGATCAAAGTGATATATATGTATATACTAAAGCACTCATGCGAGCCTCAAACATTTACACATACTTTCAATTCCTGGTAATCCAGAATCCATGGTCAGAGGCATACACCAGGCTCCTCTCCAGAAAAGTAAGGATCCAACTGAGATTCAAGCCAGGAGGAAGAGAGATACGTACGTACCATCATGCCTGTTTCCCATTGGGGTAGGTAGAGACTGCGGAATTCCACTAGCTACGATCCTTACAGACCTCTCCCGCTTCCTCCACACTCAATACTCTTTTCATGCATATCCGACGATAACGGATACTCCTAACATCTCCCTTTTTCAAGCCATTCGAAATTTGGTCCTTGAAAGTTCGACGAGGCTGGCCCTTGTCTCACTTTTACAGTTAACAGCCTAGAGGAAGAGATTTTTTTGTTTATATGCGGGACAAATTACACAGATTGAGTTGCCTCGAAGTAGTTAAGTTCGAAACTTGTGTTACGAGATACTAACTCAACGATACTATATTTTATAATAAATAATGATATAGATAAATATCCAAGACCCAGGACAATCAGAAAAAGTACTTTTCTCATCATGTCCTGGCCGGGATTCGAACCCGGGACCTCCGTGTCGCAGACAAGCGTACTACCGCTGCGCCACAGAGGCCGTCAAGATGAATGATTAAAACTAGTACCTATGTTATGAAACATTATATAGTTTTCATAAGGTCGCGTTGACGGCGTATGTAATAGGGCTCCGTCGGACCGGAAAATATTACGACAGGACAGCTCGTGAAGATAATAGATAATAGTATGATATAGGACTAGTTTTTACCGGCGGCTCCGGCTGCGCGAATTTAGTGTCACCTACGAAAGAATACAGGTCTTTTGAAAATCCCACGGGACCTATTGTATTTATTGAGATAAAAAATACTCTGTGTCCTTCTAAAGACTCTTAATTACATATATATACGCGAAATTTCAAGATTCGATTTTGTTTCAAAATTGGATACAAGGTATTACTTATTGACGTCACATCACTTAAATCTAATTATAACTACTACCGCTTCCAAAGCGCATGTGTAGAAGAAGCGGCGCAACAAACTACACTGCAGCATTTTCATCGGACGTCAATTTACAAATATAGATCTCTTAAATCTAAATCGTGTACGAATGCACATTGTCTACATTAAAAAACATGAGTTAATGTAGAACTAATTATTTCAATACGAATATATAATAACGCGGGCAGAGACAACAAAAAATCAAACTTACTTTCTCGTTTATAAGTAGAGATTTTTCTTATAAGAGAAAACAATTTTTACGAGAAAAATAACTTGTACCTTCAATCTTTTGCCACGCACTCGACCCAATAATATCCTGTCGTTAATCCCCAGAAAAATTGATTGGAAAATAGTTTCAATTAACCGCGGAGGCATGAGAGGAGGCGGAAATAATGAGCGCCAACCAGCTGGAAGATATTACACGTGGTTCTAAAGCGGAATTACTGGGCCGGCTTAGCGATGTTATATTATTAGGTTTAGGTTTGACGGCCTCTGTGGCGCAGCGGTAGTACGCTTGCCTGTGACATCGGAGGTCCCGGGTTCGAATCCCGGCCAGGGCATGATAAGGAAAGAACTATGTCTTTGATGATTATCTACCTATATTAGTATTTTTATTTATAAATATAGTATTGTTGAGTTAGTATCTCGTAACACAAGTCTCGAACTTACTTCGAGGCTAACTCAATCAGTGTAATTTGTCCCGTATACGTATTTAGGTGATTTAGCGTCGTTCAAACTTATAGATAGATAGATAAAGCTCTTAACTTTAACCTCGGGCATCTAGCGCCATCTATATTTACGTAATTTAGCGTCGTCCAAACTTATACGAGTATTATAGATAGATAGCTAGATAAAACTCTTTATTGCACCATAAGAGTAAAACAATTAATTATAAATGCAAAAGTGAGTTTATTTGTTACCTCTTCACGGGCTATCTTCTGAATTAATATTTTTGAAATATGACCTATATATTAAGTCTCTAGAAGGACATGGGGTACCTTTCATCCATCTCATCATTATCAAAGTGGAAAAATCACGTCTATATGGTTTGTGGGGTACACAGAGCCAACATTCATCAAAAGACTAATAGGCCACATTCAGCTGTTTTGCTTAATGATAGAATTAAGATTCAAATAGTGACAGGTTTCTAGCCCATCGCCCAAAAGAGGAATTCCAAGTACCTTTGTAACTGATTGAGATTCTGTATAGTAAATTATAATGGAAAAAATCATGCCATAACACAATTTCAACATTAATTGGTTACATACATACATACAATCATGTCTATATCCCTTGCGGGGTAGACAGAGCCAACAGTCTTGTAAAGACTGATAGGCCACGTTCAGCTATTTGGCTTTAAGATAGAATTGCGATTCAAATAGTGACAGGTTGCTAGCCCATCGCCTAAAAGAAGAATCATAAGTTTATAAACCTACCCCTTAGTCGCCTTTTACGACATCCATAGCAGAGAGATGGAGTGGTCCTATTCTTTTTTCTATTGGTGCCGGGAACCACACGGCGCTTAATTGGTTACCTTAAATAAAAATCCCTTCAATGATTGCTGTACGTAAAAATGGCTATTACGGACGGAGTTAAAAAATAATTAAACGTGTGTCTGTCCGGTGATAAATCAAAAAGGGCCAAAAAAAATGGCAAAGAGAGTAATGTCCTAACGTTAACTGCAGAAATCACGGTCGCATTCGCGCGCGAGATGCGTTTTGTTTTTATGGCTTCGTTCGACATGAAGGTGAGGTTTTACTGACAGCGTTTTTTAACTAGTAATAGTTTTTGACAAATGAATGTCTTGTAAAGTTAAGTCCACATGTTGTTCATTAAACGTGCATAAAGTTTAAATAAACAAGTATGTAATAAACAGTTTATTGTGTGACACGATTAATTGTAACATGTCGACTCAAAGATCACGTTAAGCTTTTGTTTAAATAAAAAAGTGACAGGTGACGGCCTCTGTGGCGCAGCGGTAAATACGCTTGTTTGTGACACCGGAGGTCCCGGGTTCAAATCCCGGTCAGGGCATGATGACGAAAAAACTTTCTCTGATTGGCCTGGGTTTGGATGTTTATCTATATAAGTATTTATTATAAAATATAGTATCGTTGGGTTAATATCTCGCAACACAAGTTTGGAACTTACTTCGGGGCTAACTCAATCTGTGTAATTTGTCCCATATTTAAAAAAAATAAAAAAAAAAGCTTTTTGGCTTTATAGGATTGAGTTTCAAATACTTACACTTACAACCATTCCCACGATAATTTAAAAAAAAAAGTTACGTATGTTATATCTGTAAGTGCTATCGATCTCTGTTCCAAATACCATCAAAATCGTTCCAGTGTATTTTTAATCTATTCGATACAAAAATCACAATCTTTTATCTTTACAATATAAGTATATATAAACCATAATCGCATATCTCATGAACTAAAACCGCAGCCTTACAATCCTACCCCGGGGATGTCGGCCATTTTTCATTTTAACCGACCAATTTATGCGGCTCCGTCTTAATTAGGTGTTTCACATATTTGCGTTGCCACTGATATTGTGCGGGTATTATAAGATCCTGTTCATTGTTGCCGGAGTAGGTAGCTTAATTAAGATGGATGAAAATGCCACTGATGACTAATAACAAAGTGAAAAGTTTGTAAATTGAATATGTTTCTATGTTAGTTTGCTAATTTTTTGTTGCATAACCACTCAATAGCAGTAATTTTTCATAGCAATTTGTGCAGTTTACCTCCTGATCAAAACTTGTCTTCAACAATCCTTTACCTTTTTTAATTTATTTAAACGCATTCATGTTATTATTTCAAATCTTTTAAATTTATATATTTCAACACATTGTATGTTACCGGAGGTGCCGGGTTCGAATCCCGGTCAGGGCACGATGAAAAAAGAACTTTTTCTGATTGGCCTGGATCTTGGATGTTTTTCTATATAAGTATTAATTATAAAACGTAGTATCGTTGAGTTAGTATCTCATAACACAAGTCTCGAACTTACTTCGAGGCTAACTCAATCTGTGTAATTTGTCCTGCATATATTTCTATGTTTAATAATAAGACAATCCTGACCGATTTATCATTGAAAAGACCAATGAATCATCGTCTCCAAATTAAATTTGTCACTAAGAGGTGATTTCTCAAAATATGAGTACATACAAGGACATTAAAATATAAATAATTATATAAAAGATTACAAGGATTCCTTATTTATATGGTGACTAACTGTGCCCGCAAATTCGTCCGCGTGGAATAGTTATTTCGGGCATCATTGAAGCCCTCAAGGATGAATAATTTTACCCGGTTTTTTTACACTTTACATTATTTCTTTGCTCCTAATAGTTGCAGCGTGATGTTATATAACCTTCCTCGATAAATGGTCTATTCAACGCAAAAAGAATTTTTCAATTCAAACCAGTAGTTCCTAAAATTAGCACGTTTAAACAAACAAACTCTCAGCTTTATAATAATAGTAAAAATTTCAAGTCTTCCTTTATTTATATGGCGATTGGATCCATTAGTCAGAGAAGGAGTTAATCGATATTAATATAGAAGGGCGAGCGGTTTCTGAGGAGTAATGGCGCATTCCGTTGGCGGGGTCGGCCGAATAAAAATATTTTCGGCCTTTTGTTTTTTATGGCTATAGACGGCTATAGACCTCCTGCGGTACTGAAAGAGGAGTCTTTTCATACTTGGGAATTTTGTTTTTTTTTTTTATTTTGAAAGATTTTAAGGTTCAATATTAGATTTTGACATCACTGAGGTGGTAAATGAACGTAAGACGACGAATACCTTAATCCTTGATAATATTTTATCCAGAACTTACATACTTATATTTCGCTTCATCCATACACTATCTTTGTCATACAATCTCCGTAAGAGTCAAACCATAAGTTAAAACCATGACTCAATTTTAATGGGCAGTAGCGTGAAATAATGTAACCGTGCATATACTTAAATCACGCCTCTTTCCCGGAGGGGTAGGCAGAGACCATATCTTTCCACTTGCCACGATCCCTTCATACTTCTTTCGCTTCATCCACATGTATAATTATCTTCATGTAAGCGTCTCTACTCTTGACCTTTTACTAGAACCTCTTCGATTTGATCAAGGAGTCATCTCGGCCTTCCCACTCCAACAGTCCCGTTCACACTCCCTTTGTATATTTGCTTGGTCAACCCGTTTCATTCGATTAGACGTAGCTGAGCACAAATACTTTAACGTGACATACATACATATAATCACGTCTATATCCCTTGCGGGGTAGACAGGGCCAACAGTCTTGTAAAGACTGATAGGCCACGTTCAGCTATTTGACTTTAAGATAGAACGTGATCACAAACGATAATTTATGTTTTGATGTAACTAAAATTCACAGATAGTGACAGACAAAAAAAATACGAATTAATGGAGAACTACTTTTTTGAAGTCGGTCAAAAAGACGACTACCAGGTTTATAATCATCAATGGGTAAGGAGAATCACAAACATACATATACAATCACGTCTATCTCACTTGCGGGGTACACAGAGCCAATAGTCTTGAAAACACTCAAAGGCCACGTTCAGCTATTTGGCTTTATGATAGAATTGAGATTCAAATAGTGACAGGTTGCTAGCCCATCGCCTAAAACAAGAAACTCATGTTTAGAAACCTATCCCTTAGTGGCCTTACGATATCCGTGCGAAAGAGATGGAGTGGTCCCATTTTTTTTATTGGTGCCGGGAACCACAAGGCAAAAAGAAGAATCAGTAGTAGCACATTATGTTTTTTTTAATACAAATTGATCAGTATGGATGTAGTAAAAACATGACACGCCTTTTAAGGCAACCATTTCCATAATGTCTCCTATCTCGGGTCTGCTGGAAGAGATTTCTTTTGAAAACACTACATAGTATAAAACAAAGTCGCTATTTTAGTCTGTTTGTCTGTATGCTTAAATCTTTAAAATTACGCAACGGATTTTGATGCGATTTTTTGTAACAGGTAGAGTGATTCAAGTGGCAGGTTTTTATGTATAATTTTTTCCGAATTTTGCACCCGTGCGAAGCCGGGGCGGGTCGCTAGTACCTAATAAAATAGAACCCTTGTAATTTTGTTTCTTGTGTTTATCAGTCTCGATGTTTTCTGTGTACATAAATTAGTAAATAAATAAATAAATAAGTCGCGTAAAAAAGTAGCCGTCTACAAACAGACACCTAAATCTATCTGCTTGGTCGGTACGAATTCTAGGCGCACACAGCAGGCGGACTGAGATGAACGTCTTCGAGATTATAGTCCAAGAAAAGATATATATGTTGTATAATTTTATTTTTATTTAAATTAAACTGTACCTACTGTGGTGTAAGTGGTGTGTTTATTTACATTAAAGTGTAAGTTGACTACTCCTTCTCATTCCCACGGATGTCGTAAAAGGCGATTAAGGGATAAGCTTATAAACTTGGGATTCAACTTTTAGGGGATGGCCTAGCAACCTGTCACTATTTGAATCTCAATTCTATCATCAAGCCAAAAAGCTAAACGTAGCCTATCAGTGTTTTCAAGACTGTTGGCTCTGTCTACCCCGTCAGGGATATAGACGTGTATGTACGTATTTTAAATATCTCGATTTTATATAAAAAAAAATATAATTTTTAATTTTATTTAATTACTTGATTCAAATAGTGACATGTTGCTAGCCTGTCGCCTAAAAGCAGAATCCCTTTTACGATATCCGTGGAAAAGAGATGGAGTGGTCCTAGTCTTTTTTCTTTTGATGCCGGAAACCACACGGCTTCAAAATCATTGATTAGTTTCATTTCATAGAATTATTACTTTTTTATACACTTTTTTATAAACACACATAAATATTTAAAAAAAAAATTATTTATTTAATTATTTATATTTTAAAAATTAAATTTCGTCACTAGCTCTTGTACTATATACAATGGAGGAGGTCTACCTAGCTCCAAATATTTAGCTTAGCGTTAAATCCGCTGGCATTGTGGCAAGAGCCAAGGAATCCATTCACTATAACTACTAACTTATTTTAATTGCAATTGTTCCGTGCCGTGTGGTTCCCGGCAGTAATATAAAAGAGAATAGGAACACTACATCTCTTTCCTATGGATGTCGTTATGGCGACTGAGGGATAGGCTCGTAAACTTGGGATTCTTTTTTTAGGCGATGGGTTATAAAACCTTTCACTATTTGATTCTCAATAACAAGCTGGACATAGCCTTTCAGTCTTTGCGAGGCTGTTTGCTTTGTCTACCCCTAAGGGAATGAAGACGTGATTATAGGTACAACTTTACTCCTTGATGAATTAATGAAAAAGAGCATCACAAGATAATGTAACATCAGATCACGTTCCACACACATCACTCAAACATTACGACCGAAAGCCCTTATCACCCGAATCGATACGGTTCTAATCGAGTGCGTGCAGGTAATCGATGCCGGAATCGAAGCCGTACTTGTTAACCTGCGATTCCGCTGCTAAGTCCGATAGGTGTGTACACTGCGTACTTTTAATAAGATTAATTATTTATTTTTTATTTTGGTAATTAAATAGATATAAAGTTTATTGGTCTCACACTACATAGTTCATATGAGGGTAGTATGTAAAATGTAATAGTTTTAATTGTAGAAATAAAATCAGTATATTCTTATTTAAGTAAATCAAATAAAAAAAAATTCATAGAATCACACAGTTTGAGCAAGTGACAATTTACAACTTATTTTTACATACATACATCCATATGTATGTATGCTGACGTGACCATTCACTACTATTTCAAGTGGGGCAGACAGAGCCAACAGTCTTGAAAAGACTTATAGGCCACGTTCAGCGATTTGGCTTAATGATAGAATTGAGATTCCTTTTTTAAATTGTACTTATTTTTAATTGTATTAAAGTACTCTTAAACACACTATAATATTTACCTAATAAATCAAATCAAAATCGTAATGAATAAACACTGCCATGAATAAAAACCAAGATAAAGGTTTGCTAATTTGGAAAAAATACTACTGTTCGCTTTTTAAGATTTTATGTAGCTAAAACACGAGAGACAAATTTGCCAGACAAATAATTTTTTTTTACCACTCAGCGTGCGTAGTAATGAATTCATACCTTATTTGGTTTCGTGATCGCTCCCTTGAGCGATGTTGTGCCCACAACTTTATTATTTTATTAGAGGCATATCGAATAGAATTAAAATCAAATTGTTGAATTGTGACCGGAACGTCTTTTTGTTTGTTTTTTTTTCTTTTTTAATTTAGGTGCAGATACTGACTGTAATTTTGTTTCGACGAAACATGACATATGTTTCGTCGAAACAAAATTACAGTCAGTATCAATATTCACATAAATATTTTTTTTCTTTCTTGTTGAATAGTGTCAGATATGGAGAACCCAAAGTTGTAACATGAAGAGAGTTATGAATGTGGATGAAGCGAAAGACGTATGCAGAGATCGTGGCAATTGTTAAGGCAAAAAAAAATGTTAAGGGTGGACAACCCTTATCACTAAGGGGTATGAAAAATAGATGTTGGCTGCATCTCAGACCTACTCAACATGCTCAACAAAATTTCATGAGAATCGGTCAATCCGTTTCGGAGAAACATGGGGACACGTGAATTTTATATATAAGATAATTAACCGCAATATAAAGTCAAGCAAATTGATACCCGTTGTACATGCATAACGATTATTCGTATCATTACTGCACGCACAACTCGATGCGGCTTCCGTATCGAATGAACTGATCGATTCGTAATCGTTAGCATTCCGCTAGCGGACTCGCGATTGTAATTAGTCATATTTTTCATAACATACTTAGTTAAGTGCACCAATATAATAAAGATTAGGGCCACTCCATCTCATTTCCCGTGGATGTGGTAAGAGGCGACTAAGGGATAGGCTTTTAAACTTGGGATTCTTATTTTAGGCGATGGGCTATCATATTAAATTCAAAAACATTCTCCTAACCGATTTGGTAACGTAACGAAAACTTTCCTGAATCCGCATCAAAATCGGTTCAGCGAAACGCGAGATAATCGCGGACAAGTATACATACATACAGGACAAACTGAGAACCACGATTTATTTTATTGAAGGTGTTGTGTGTTGAGTTGATCGCCTAATTTTTATTAGAATGTAAAAAATGCTTTTAAAAAACCGTTTTCGCTTTAGATTCTTTGAAGTTACATACATACATACATGCATATGGTCACGTCTATATCCCTTGCGTGGTAGACAAAGCCAACAGAATTGAAATAAAATTTTATTTTATTTATTTATAATTTTTTTTTCTATTGGCGCCAAGAACCACACTGCACATTTAATTTTCTGTTATTTAAAAACCGCCATAACTTAATAAGATTACGGCAATAAAACATCAAGTCACGTCCTCGTTTGCAACCGGGTGCACGCAGTCAGACTGCGGGATCAACTGGAACGGAGATGGATCGTATAGGATGCAGCCTGTTTAGCCTTCACGTCTATTTTATTTTTATTTTTATTTATTCGGTCTACCATTGTTTGCTACATTGAAACATGATACATACATACACACATATGGTCACGTCTATATCCCTTGTGGGGTAGACAGAGCCAACAGTCTCGAAAAGACTGATCGGCCACGCTCAGCTGTTTGGCTTAGTGATAGAATTGAGATCCATATCTATGTGTCTTGCCTGCAGTAGAGACAGGAGAAAACCCTCTTCAAAACATTTCAAACAGGAACAAAATCCGTCTACAACTTTTGGAGATTAGCGCTTACATTCTGACAGAGAAAATAGTTGGACTTCAGAGTATGTATGTAGTTAAATGAAATTGTACTTAAGTATTCCGTTACTGTACCGTAAATAATAGAAACATAAAGAATATGTTTCCTTGTAGGTAAACGAATGATATACAATAAATATACGAGACAGATTACACAGATTGAGTTAGCCTCAAAGTAAGTTCGAAAATTGTGTAACGAGACACTAAATCACGATACTATATTTTATAATAAACTAGAGGCCGCCCGCGACTTCGTCCGCATGGAAACCCTATCAATCCCGCGAGAACTCTGGGATAAAAAGTAGCCTATGTGTTATTCTGGGTCTTCAGCTACCTACATACCAAATTTCATGGTAATCGGTTCAGTAGTTTTTGCGTGAAAGAGTAACAAACATCCATACATCCATACAAACTTTCGCCTTTATAATAGTAGTAGGATACTTATATAGATAAACATACAAGACCCAAGCCAATCAGAAAAAGTTCGTTTCTCATCATGCTCTGGCCGGGATTCGAACCCGGGACCTCCGGTGTCACAGACAAGCGCACTGCCACTGCGCCACTGAGGCCGACAATAGCGTTTAATCAAAATTTTGACCAACCTGTATTGTTAATCACCGATGAAGTACCAAAACAGTCACTTTTCACTTATGATTTTAAACAAAACACTCCACTTATTTTGTCATCACTTACAGTAAAAATAAGACGGTAGTTATAATAACGTGAACGAAATTATTCAAAGAAAAATCACAAATACACACTTTTAATGACACAACACAATTTTATTGTACGTCTATTTTAACTATACAACAATATAATTTAAAGATAGACTAGTCACAATGAGAAATTACAAAGAAAATCTTGTAGGACGCAGCCCTATTGAAGTTCAAAACTTACGCACATGCACTATACAAAATACGCGTACGAGAAAAATCGAGGACGAAAATCGCCTCACCCAAAGCGTGCTCTCGCCGCCGAGTCGCGACGTAAACTGATCCTACTTTGGAAACAGCCCTTACATTTTCCGCGGGAAAGGGCTGGAGATAAATTAAACGGGGAAAACTGGGGGTGCGAGCGAGATGGACGCAGGAAATGCTCGTTTCGTCTCGCACGTGGTGCGATGCGGTCAATTGCAACGTCTAGGGTCATTGCCGTAGGCTATTTATTTTCAAACTGTATACCCTTGAGTTTAGTACGTAATAATTGTAAAACAATTTCGCTTAACAAGGTGAATATACAAGCGACGCAATATGGCGGGCAGTAGAGGGAGAAACGTTAATAAAAAATTTAAACATTACATTTGAATATGTGATTGGAACAAATACTTAATTATTAACAAATTAATTTCACTTTTATTACTTGGGTTAGATTATAGAAAATGCGGCACTGAGTGAGTGGTTAAGTATCTTCTATGATGCCGTTAAAATTAAAGTTATATAATAAGCCAACATAGCTTAAAGGCGAAAATGAACAACGATATTTTGCCCGTGACTTTACTTAAGTATACTATTACATTTTCAACATTAGACACTTTAAAAAAATGCCTCTTTATATGCTTAACATACATACACACATACATATCACGTCTATATCCTTCGCGGGGTAGACAGAGCCAACAGTCTTGAAAAGACCGAATGGCCACGTTCAGCTATTTGGCTTAATGATAGAATTGAGATTCAAATAGTGACAGGTTGCTAGCCCATCGCCTAAAAAAGAATCCCAAGTTTGTAAGCCTATCCCTCAGTCGCCTTTTACGACATCCAAACTGTAAAAAAAAAAACTATTGGACTGAAGAAATCTCTCACCTGCAATCTTTGAGGCAATCTTAAATTACACAGTTCGCCGACCGTCCACAAAGAAAGCTCGACCGATGCCGACCAATAAACCTCTTGTAAAACGCCTGTTTCCTCCACCAAACAAATTGGGCGGTAAAGCGGTTTTTGTTGGCTCAAGGCTAATTTTTGATTATTCAGTTAACAGCAGTAATTTCCCGTTGAGTTTGTGAAGCTTGACTTTGTAATATTGGCTACATTTATACTTATTATTATATACTTACAAACATAATTTTATATTATAATCACGATTTATGTCGTACCGTGTGGTTAATGGCACCAATTCGAAAAAGAAATAGGACCACTCCATCTCTTTCCCATGGATGTCGTAAAAGGCGTTAAAGGATTGGCTCCTTAACTTGCTATTTTTGTTTTGGGCGATGGCAAACAACCAGTCACTATTTGGATCTCAATTCTATCATTAAGCCAAACAGCTGAACGTGACCTATAATTCTTTGCAAGACTGTTGGCTCTGTCTACCCCGTAAGGGATATAGACATGATAATATACATGAATGTAATCTCTTACGAGGTAGACAGAGCCGACAGTGGAATAGTGACATATATACCGATAGATTGGAATTAACTGATTTAATGTTCCGATTAACACGTCTCTTTATTCAAGTGTCGTAGAAAGCGACTAACAAAACAAATGCACTAACAACACGTGAGTTGTTTCCTGACGGAGCTTTTTTGTGTTCCACTGTAATGTCATCTAATCAATTTAAGTATTTCCTGCGGAAAGTAGCTAATACTGCAAACTGTACCTACATAAATAATTGTTCTTTTGACAAAAGACCACACGTTCTTATTCCTTTAATTTCATTGTTAATTTACTTTCATTTGTTCAAAATAAGCTTTCTTATCGATTCAATCTTGTCATTGTCTTACTTACTCATTAACATTTTCTTAATCTTACCTTCCTTAAAAATATTTTCTCATCATAATAAAGAAGAAATCATTAAATCTTTTCACATTTCCGTAAACTTTGAAAAGAAATCTAAAATAAATACAAGCAAACTGTTCAAATACTAAGATTAAGATATTAATTAACTGAAGTGGTCGACGGACGGAGCTTAGAACGGAATAAAGGTTCGGGTCATAAACAAACAACCAATCAGGGATTGGTATTAGATCGCCAAATAAATATTGTTCTCCACTGTCTTATTTTTTCATGAAAATTTTCTTTGGAAATCGCACAATAACGATCCTAAATGCTATGCCTAGATACTTTTTCTCACTCTTAGCTTTATACATACTCGTACTACTCTACGTATTATTTTGAAAAGTAGAATGAGGCTAAGCTGTATAATAGTCTTTTTAAAGATTGTGGCTCTGTCTCCCCTGCAAGAAATAAAGACGTGATAATATGTTTGTAGAGAGAGTATTTTTTTTTAATTGCTTTCTTCTTTTGATCTAATCGTTAGTAATTAATCAAGATCTTCTTCTTAAATTTACTCTTGCCTGTAGAGTTAAGAGAAGCTTTCTCCATTTATCTCTTTTCACTGTTATTTTTTTTTATTTGTTGGTAAGTTGTAACGTTTACTTTTTTCTTTATTAGATCAAAATATTTTATTCTGTATTTTAATGAAAATCGTAGGTCCTTCATTATTTATAGATTAAGATAGATAAATGCTAAATCGTAATATAGAATAATTTAAAACTGACCCATTAAAGTTCTAACTAAAATAATTTATTAGGAGTAAAATTAATGATCTACACAATATATGAATGTATATACAACTATTAAACTTAATTTGAAGACTCTATTTAATTTCAAATTCTTGTTTTACTACCGTACTGTAAAACGAATGAAAGTCGTAAACAGGGTAATTATCACGACCTAATTCTATGGCGGCCAACTAATTACCGCTGATAGCTATATTTTTTACAGGAACAGAAGTAATTATCATTAATTCAGTATTTGATACTTGGTATGTTTCAGAAATAGATTTATTTCCAAAATATTGCTTGACGACGTGAACATAACTTTAGTATGATAACTAAAAATGGGATTTCTCTTGTACCCTGTCACTAACTGGGACTTAATTCCAACATGAAGTCATACAGCAGAACGTGGTCTTTCAGGCTTTTTGAGACTGTTGGCTCTGTCTACTCAACAAGGGATATAGACGTACATGTATGTATGTAATTGTAAAGATTTATTCTAAGTTATAATTTCAGGTCAGAAAAGGTTGTTAATCTCACTAAATATATTTTTACTTGTTTATAGGCAAGTTTACGTTTGACAAGTGGAAAGAGGTAGTCTCTGCCTACCTCTCCGGGAAAGAAGCGTGTTTTATGTATGTATGTACGTTACGTTACTACTACTGCGCTTAGAATTTCTGCAATCCTATGAATGATAAAAAACATCATGAGGAAACCTGCACATTCAGGCTTCTGGATGTGCAACCATGAATCTAAAAGGATTAGGTTCCCCTGCAAAGGTTGCGGAGGTCAGACCAGTGTCGCTTCGTGTGACATCACTCACCCAATCCAGGATCATTATCAAATACGCACCCTGGGTTCCTCTCTAGAGAGGTTCCAACCGAGACTAACACCAGCCCCTCTAGGATATAAAGGCACGCGCCCCACCGTTTCTATCGAAGAAAAACTATCACTGTCTCGCTTTTTATTATGACGTGAAAAGGGACAGCTATAGTTTTTCTCGCGAATAAAACGGACGGCAGGCAGACATAGGCAGGAATTGTAAAATTACATTAACGTGTAGCATATCAGCTACGGTGCTACAACTCGTAGCTGCTACGAACCATCAGTGCTACGAAGCGCTACGATTCGTAAATAAACTACGAGTAAGAAGCCATCTACAAAAACCGACGAAATTAGCGCTACCTACAAAAAGAAATGAATGCATAGAGCGAATTTAGCGCCATCTTTAAAGGTATACATGTGTTTTTCAAATCCCACGGGAAGTATAGGTTTTCCCGGGATGAGAGGTTCCCTATGTTCTTCTTCCTAGACTGTTATTATAGACCATTAGTTACATTAATTCTTTATCACATAAAAAATTTAGCTTTCCGTTCACGAAACTGAACTGAAACTATTTATAAATACAATATATATATATATATATACATATATAATATTAAATTGAAATATTTCAAAATTATCCCGAAAATATAAGGTTATTGGGTAATACGGTTATGGGTAATAATTTATGATTTTATTGTTATGTGCAATTTTATTTTCATTTTATATAGATATACAATCTTATTTTTTAATATATTTTTTTTGTAACTATGGATCTCTGTGTCTGCAATAAAGTATTTTTATATATATATATATGTATTATTTATATCTGCATAACCTAAACCGGTATTTTGACGAAGATCCCCGTCGGAGTATTTCAATTCAGAGTATTCAATTTTGATTATTATATATAGCACCAAGACCACGCGGATCAAGACAAAATAAAGATATTTCTACACCATATTATTAGCAGAAAAATCCAAGATGCGTATCGGCCATCACAAAGCGGAGGCCATAACGTAGGTTTAAAAGGGCCGATAACTGAATGAGTACGCTTTTGATCGGCCAGGCGTGCGCCGCCGCACTACCCTATTAGACGAACTGTAAGGGTGCGCGCACATTGCATGCTTCCTCATCCTTTTGTAAAACATAAACATATGGTAACGTCTATATCCGTTGCGGGGTAGACAGAGCCAACAGTCTTGTAAAGACTCTGATAGGCCACGTTCAGATATTTGGCTTTAAGATAGAATTGAGATTCAAATAGTGACAGGTTGCTAGCCCATCGCCTAAAAGAAGAATCCCAAGTTTAGAAGCCTACCCCTTAGTGGCCTTTTACCTCCTTATCCTAATCCTTTTGTAAGCACTATTTTACAAGAGGACAAATATACGGATTATTACGTCGTAAACCTTGCGGTGTAGACAGAGCCATCAGTCTCGAAAGGACTGAATGGCCACGTTCAACTTGATGGAATTGAGATTTAAATAGTGACAGGCTAACCCATCGCCTAAAAGAGAAATCCCAAGTATATAATATTGAAAAAGAAATTTTTGTATAGGCTGTATTATATGTATGTTTGTCTGTGCATCTTATTTTCTTTATGTTGTTCTCTTCCTTTTTCTGTCACACTCCGCATATTTTCGATATGTTCTATCCGTGCAAAGTGGTGAATTAAATATAATTTAGAAATCTTATTTCATTTAAGATAAGGTATTTCAAAATAAGAATTGCAATAAACATATAAGCCTATCAATTATTCGCCTTTTACGACGGAAAGAGATCGAGTGATCCTATTATTCTTCTACTATGCCGGGAACCAAACCGGCACGGTTTGATTCCATTTAGTCACTAATTTACTTTTCCTTCTTACCCTCCGACCTCCTAAAGATATATTTGCCTTTTCTTTCCCCTGCTCCCGATGCGGGGTAGACAGAGCCAACAGTCGTGAAAAGACTGAATGGCCACGTTCGGCTATTTGGCTTAATGATAGAATTGAGATTCAAATATAGTGACAGGTTGCTAACCCATCGCCTAAAAAAAGAATGCCAAGTTTGTAAGCCTATCCCTAAAAATAAATAAAAATAATAAAAAAAATATATAAAATCCTTCGACCTCCTAAAGATATACATATTAGCCTTTTCTATCCCCTGCTCCCGATGCGGGGTAGACAGAGCCAACAGTCGTGAAAAGACTGCATTGAGATTCAAATAGTGACAGGTTGCTAACCCATCGCCTAAAAAGTTTGTAAAGCCTATCCCTAAAAATATATAAAATCCTTTGAACTCCTAAAGATATATTAGCCTTCTCTATCCCCTGCTCCCGATCACCACACACCCTAATGTCCCGCCATTCCCACTATTACCCGGGTGTCGGCTCCAGAGCGCCCGGGGCTCAACAACTCGACCCGGGTTTTTCTGTTTCACGCGACATCGCAGTTGCTAATAAGGTCTTACAGATTTTGTATGTATAGTATTTTGAGACACGTTTTTGAATGAAGAATGGCAGAATACATATGGTCACGTGTGGGCCTTGTAGCCCTTGTGGGCTAGATAGAGTCAACAGTCTTGTAGACTGATAGGCCACGTTCAGCTTTTTGGCTTGATGATAGAATTGAGATTCAAATAGTGACAGTTTACTAGCCCATCGCCTAAAAAAAGAATCCCACGTTTGTAAGCCTATACCTTAGTCGCCTTTTACCTTTTTGTCCTCTCCCAAAAAAGTGAAGGCAGAGCAGAGGCTCAGCTGACCAAAAAAACTTTATCTTATACACCCTTTTTTCAGAGATTCTCTCGCTGTAAAAGCATCGATTATAAATCAAATATTTTATGCATAACTCAGAAAAGAGTCACCGGTTCTTGGATTCATTTGGACTCAAACCTTTGAATTTGAAAATAGTGTCTTTTAAGGTGCTTAAAAGACACTATTTTCAAATTCAAATTCCAAATTTTTAATCATTATTATACCATACTTCATATCGCTTAATAATTGTCAAAACTTTTGGTTTCACAACATTGGTTGACGTCAAATAAATTAATTACAACTACGTTTACTGCCGCTTCCAAGGCGTCAGTGCAGAAGAAGTGGTAACAAATTGCACTGCAGCATTTTCTTCAACAAGTTTCAAGTTGGACAACTTAACGACTCGACCACCAATACTGGTACGTGATTGCAATGTATCTGTCTATTACACCCAATTGCATCATCTCCCAGGAATAACCCGGGGTCGCCCGCGCAGAATACATAATTTCTTTATTTAAATAAATTACAATTTTGTTATCAAGTCACGCGTGACGTCGCGGGCAGATGTTCTCAACAAAGTTTGTGAATTTTTTTCTTTGTGGAGTTATTTGAAAGGAAATATTTTTACATTTTACGTGCATAAAGTTTAAATATATAAATAATTAAAAAATAAATATAAAACAATGATGACTCTATCCTAGAGGGTTAAACATAATTCCGGCCCATTTCTCTAAATATCTCTTAATTTTTTCACACGCTAGAACAATGGATGAGGAAAAAATAGTAACCAGCCGTCACCTTCCCACGAAACTCGGAAAAACTCGATTAAGAAAAGGAGTAGAACCTTTCTTTCAAAGCGCTCAGCAATTTTTTTTGTAAACTTACAATACAGGTATGACAAATAAGGAATCGGAATCCCAACCATCTCAACTAATATTTTTAATTCGTCTCAAAACTGCTGGCTCTGTCTACCCCGCAAGGGGTATAGACGTGATTATGTGAATGTGTGTAAAGTTTATTAACAAATAATCTAAAGAAGTGCCGTGTAGTTCCCAGCACCAATAGAAAAAAGAATAGGACCACTCCATCTCTTTCCCATGGATATCGTAAAAGGCGACTAAGGGATAGGCTTACATACTTCGCATTCTTTTTTAGGCGACGGGCTAGCAACCTGTCACTATTTGAATCTCAATTCTATCTTAAAGTCAAATAGCTGAACGTGGCCATTCAGTCTTTACAAGACTGTTGGCTCTGTCTACCCTGCAAGGGATATAGACGTGATTATATGTATGTATGTATGTAATCTGAAGAAGAACATAGGGTACCAGTCATTCTGTTAATGTGACCCCAGTTATTCCTGTGCTGGGTTCTAGCACCAATAAAAAGGCCCTTAAAAAAGAAATACGATGAGCAAAAAATACAGTATAAATCAACAATCTATCATAAAGTACCCGTACATCCATCTCAGTTTGATCCGAAGGTTCGACTGTCAGAAAATGCCTTGTGGCATTAAGTCCACCTGTTGTACATTTAACGTGCGCAAAGTTTAAATAAATAAATAAATAAAGTCAAAGAAAGAGAGACACAAGAAGAATGCCAAGTTCCTCTTTGTCTAACATTTTTTCTTCAAAACAAAACCTACTTTGACCAAAACAATATCGATTACCAAATTCACTAGCCGAGTCATATGATCGTATTCACTTAAAAGAGAACATCGTCTATCCCTGTCACTCTCCTTTCTAAACGTCTTATTTTCGATACACCTGTCCCTCTCACTCCCCCGAGATGACGGTCAGTGGTAAATGAACGTATTGCGTGATATACCTCCATTCTTCAACATCAAGCCTATGTACAGGTTGGTTTTAAAAATAGAATTTGGGTTGGGCCCAAAATAAAGTACGCGCCATTCGTAAAAATTAATTAACTGTGTTCATAACAAGTTTGTGAAAAGTAAAGAGTGTCTTATTTAAAAGTTACACATACATACATATATCACGCCCGAGGACATCTTTCTTTAGACACATCTTTCTTTAGATCCTTCTGGACATCTTTCTTTAGACAATGAGCTTACCGTCAATGCCGTGTGGTTCCCGGCACCAATACAAAAAAGAATAGGACCCCTCCATCTCTTTCCCATGGATATCGTAAAAGGCGACTAAGGTATAGGCTTACAAACTTGGGATTCTTTTTTAGGCGATGGGCCAGCAACCTGTCACTAGTTGAATCTCAATTCTATCATTAAGCCAAATAGCTGAACGTGGCCATTTAGTCTTTCAAGACTGTAGGCTCTGTCTACCCCGCAAGGGATATAGACGTGACCACATGTGTGTATGTATGTATGTATGAGCTTACAACCTATCACTGTCACTAATCTCAATTCAATTCAGCTGAACGTGGCTTTCGAGTACATACATACATAAAATCACACCTTTTTCCATGAGAGGAGGCAGAGACTACATCTTTCCACTTGCCACGATCTCTGCATACTTCTTTCGAGTCTTATGAAAAAAGATTCAAATAATGACATACAGCACGTGGCCTTTCTGTCCCGTGCAAAAATGTCGTCTCTGTCTACCATGCAAGGGATATAGACGTGACTATATGTATGTATATGTACATTTTTTTAAAAGCAATACATTAGTGTGTTTAGGAAGTATAGTTACAAAGTTAGTTATTCCTACAGAAGGTAGAAGGAGAAAAGAGGAGAGAAATATTCAGTTTAAAATTACTATATTGTTGAACATAAAATAAAAATATTACATACATACATACATACATATGGTCACGTTTATATCCCTTGCGGGGTAGACAGAGCCAACAGTCTTGAAAAGACTGAATGGCCACGTTCAGCTATTTGGCTTAATGATAGAATTGAGATTCAAATAGTGACAGGTTGCTAGCCCATCGCCTAAAGAAGAATCCCAAGTTTGTAAGCATATCCCTTAGTCGCGTTTTACGACATCCATGGGAAAGAGACGGAGTGGTCCTACTCTTTTTTGTATTGGTGCCGGGAACCACACGGCATAAAAATATTTGAAGTTATAAAATTAAACAAAATCCATGGCAACCGTTGCTATGGCGTATACCAAGAAGGTTGCCTACAGTGTGTTTAACTGTTTAACGCTATTAACAGCATTTCCAACGCGGCACAGGTGATTAGACAAATTCTCCCATCATTATGACACATTAACAAACACGATTTCGCAACAAATTGTGCGCGAATATTTCACTAATTGAATTACCGCAAACCGCAACACCCTGTATAAGCGGTATATCTAAATTGTGGCAGGTACGCGCTGACGTGCGACGGTTAAAAACGAATTATATCGGAGCACCCTGTAGAGAATCATTTGTCATGAACGTTGTACACGCCCCCTTAAGTAGTTCAGGAGACTTACCTAGTTTCAGACTGTAATACATACATACATACATATAATCATGTCTATATCCCTTGCGGGGTAGACAGAGCCAACAGTCTTGAGCGGACTGACAGGCCACGTACAGCTATTTGGATTTAAGATAGAACTGAGATTCGAATAGTGACAGGTTGCTAGCACATCGCCTAAAAAAAGAATCTCAAGTTTCCTATCCCTTAGTCGCCTTTTACGACATCCATGGGAAAGAGACGGAGTGGTCCTATTCTTTTTTGTATTGGTGCCGGGAACCACACGGCACTGACTGTAATATAAAGTAAAAAAAAAGTAAAAAAAAAGTATTTATTTCATCTCCATAGGCACAGAAAAATTACAAAAAATGTAGAAAGTATTGGCGGAGACTGGCGTCTGTTAAAGACTCAAGCCTGTGTGTAACAGTACGCCATGCAATATGTCAAAATATCAAATGGTAAAATCGATTAAAAAAATATTAAAATACTAGCTTCCCCCCGCGACTCCGTCCGCGCGGATGTCGGTCATCGCGTGGATGGTTTATTTCTCCATTTTTAGTAACTCTGACAATGACATCTTATAAATATCTATTGGACCCATTTACGGCTAGGCCTATAATAATTAAGGAGATCCCTCTATTGAGCTCCTGCTGTTGAGTTCGCGTTCTGTAGTAAGTAGTCCGGTCAATTTAGACCAAAAAATAAGAATGAAGCTACATTAATTCCCATCAAGCTGAAAATGAGTATAATTGTTTAAAACACAATCAAAAGCATTATTTCAAAATTCCCCATGATTCCGGTTTATGGAAAAAAAATTACCCAAGGTCAATGGTCGATTTTCTTCAAAACGGTAAGTTTTATCGGAAAATTACCTCAGACATAGATTGTAGATCATAAAGTTATCTATAAAAAGGAATCAATATTTTTTTTTCAATAAAGCTACCGTTTCTGAGATATAACGATGCAAAAAGTTGCAAGCGTCATAATATGCATAAGCACGTCTCGTATATACTCTGTGTAGCAGTAATATAAGTAAAAATATTGTTCTGTCGGTAATTTTAACTTGAATTCAAAATATAAAATATACATAAGTATAATGAAACCTAGTCCCTTCATTTGTACTGTAGTGGAACCTTGAGACAACATCTGTCTCTCTGTTTAATTGTGTATGTGGCTAGGGTCGTATACCTGCTTTACCTCATAATGCTCAACACGTTAAAATACCGTTAGTCTTTAATAACAGCAGGCCAATTCTGCTATTTGTGAACCGAAACAGTTCGGATGCGTTTCAGCTTGGTTACAGTTGCGTTTATATTATCAAACGGTATTCCAGTAACTTTACGTTGATAGCTGAAACGCAAATGAAACGGAAGCGGTTGGTTATTTGCTGCCGATGCAAAACCGTAACTTTGGACAATTCAACCAAAGCAGAACCGTTGCGTTTCGGCCGGACCAACTGTCAAAAACTTATCAGAATACGAAATAATAGCCGAACGGCAAACGGAAGGTTATGTGTCCTTTAGCAGAATACGACAAACGAACCGTTTCGGCTGCGTAACCAATGCGTTACGGCTTCGTTTTGACAAATTGTTAGTAGAATACCAAAAGTTGTCATCAATGCGTTTCAGATCCGTTTCGGATTAAAATAAAATAGCAGAATTGACATGCAGAAGTCCTTGCGGGGATACCGTTGTCGGCTATGGACACCACGGCCTCTCATGCCCTAGGAGTGGCGGCCGTTTAGGGCGCCATGCCGCCCTAAATGATATAATCCTCCGTGCTCTTGCCACCATCCATGTTCCAGCCGTTCTAGAACCAAACGGTCTGGCTCGGGATGATGCCAAGAGACCGGATGGTATGACTTTGGTACCCTGGAGATTGGGGCGGCCTTTGGTGTGGGATGCTACTTGTGTCGACACACTTGCGCCGTCTCATCTTCAGGTTACTAAATCAAAGGCCGGTTCTGCTTCAAATGAGGCAAAAAACCTCAAAAGGCGCAAATATGTAGGTATCGGTAATACCTATACTTTTGAACCTTTTGGGGTAGGAACTCTGGGACCGGGGGGCCTATCTGCCCATCAGCTTTTCTGACAATTGTCGAAAAAGCTGATTGAGGTATCTCTTGACCGGAGGGCTGGAAATTATCTGGCTCAGAGAATCAGCATTGCCATTCAAATTGGCAATGCTGCCTGCCTTCTGGGCACACTCCCGCATGTTGATACTATGCAGGGACTGTTCAATTTATAAATTAAATTTTAGTTTGTAGTCATCTTTTTTCTTTCTTATTATAAGTAGTTTTAGTTTTAATTTGATTAAATTGTAATCTATATTATTGTCCTAAGATGATTTTCTTCACTTAGGGTTATTCTAATTTTTTTAAATAATAATTGCGAAAGTTTGTCTTGAGTGCCACTGCATAGTGAAAACACGTGTTTATTCTAACCTATTTCAGACTTTTTCAAGTTTAATAATAAAACTGTTAAAAAACGCGCTAATAGTACACTACCTCAGAGGTGGCGTGGAAACGTGTGCATATTATGACACTTGCAACTTTTTTTATCATTATATCTCAGAAACGGTAGCTTTATTGAAAAAAAATATTGATACCTTTTTTATAGATTACTTTATGATCTACAATTTATGTCTGAGGTAATTTTCCGATTTGAAAAACTTATCGTTTTGAAGAAAATCGCGAGACACCCATTTTTTACCTTTGATCTTGAGTATTTTTTTTTCCTTAAACTGGAATCATGGGGAATTTTGAAATAATGCTTTTGATTGTGTTTTAAACAATTATACTCATTTTAGCTTGATGGGAATTAATGTAGCTTCGAATGTCTAGATTGACCGGACTAAAGTATTTTTTCATAGTAATTAGTAGCGGCCCGCGTGTGCCGCAAACGGTTCAAGCTAAATCCGACTTTCGGCGCTATAAGTTACGGCGCTGAATCCACTGCGGATAACGTAACGTGTGTTCGCGGTTCTACAGAACAACGTCTATGGATAAACTGAAAAATTCAGATTTTTTTTCTTCGTATTTTTCCAGGATAAAAAGTATCCTATTTTATGCCCAGGATAATAAGGTATAATTATACCAAGTTTCATCAAAATCGAACCGTTAGTTTTCACGTGATGCCTGAACATACAGACAGACAGACAAAAATTTTTTTAATCACATATTTGTGTTTGGTATCGATCCAGCAACATCCCCCTGCTATTTATTTTTTCAATATTTTCAATGATCAGAATTGACCCTTCTACAGATTTATTATATGTGAAAGTTTGTCTTGAGTGCCACTGCATAGTGAAAACACGTGTTTATTCTAACCTATTTCAGACTTTTTCAAGTTTAATAATAAAACTGTTAAAAAACGCGCTAATAGTACACTACCTCAGAGGTGGCGTGGAAACGTGTGCATATTATGACACTTGCAACTTTTTGTATCATTATATCTCAGAAACGGTAGCTTTATTGAAAAAAAATATTGATACCTTTTTTATAGATTACTTTATGATCTACAATTTATGTCTGAGGTAATTTTCCGATTTGAAAAACTTATCGTTTTGAAGAAATTCGCGAAACACCCATTTTTTACCTTTGATCTTGAGTATTTTTTTTTCCTTAAACTGGAATCATGGGGAATTTTGAAATAATGCTTTTGATTGTGTTTTAAACAATTATACTCATTTTTAGCTTGATGGGAATTAATGTAGCTTCGAATGTCTAGATTGACCGGACTAAAGTATTTTTTCATAGTAATTAGTAGCGGCCCGCGTGTGCCGCAAACGTTTCAAGCTAAATCCGACTTTCGGCGCTATAAGTTACGGCGCTGAATCCACTGCGGGTAACGTAACGTGTGTTCGCGGTTCTACAGAACAACGTCTATGGATAAACTGAAAAATTCAGATTTTTTTTCTTCGTATTTTTCCTGGATAAAAAGTATCCTATTTTATGCCCAGGATAATAAGGTATAATTACACCAAATTTCATCAAAATCGAACCGTTAGTTTTCACGTGATGCCTGAACATACAGACAGACAGACAAAAATTTTTTTAATCACATATTTGTGTTTGGTATCGATCCAGCAACATCTCCTGCTATTTATTTTTTCAATATTTTCAATGTACAGAATTGACCCTTCTACAGATTTATTATATGTATAGATCATCAAGTCACCAAAACTTTGTAGGTACCATTGTTGGCAAACTTTTGTTATAATCCAATTAATAGTAATTATAGATTAATTAATTTAGTGCCGTGTGGTTCCCGACACCAATAAAAAAAAATAGGACTGTCGTAAAAGGTGACTAAAGGATAGGCTTAAAAATTTTGGTTTCTTTTTTTAAGCGATGGGCTAGCAACCTGTCACTATTTCTCTCTTGTATCTCAATTCTATCATTAAGCCCAACAGATGACAGAACGTGGCCTATCAGTCTTTTAGAGACTGTTGGCTCTGTCTACCCTAGATATAGACGTAAAGACCATTTTATTAGTACAAACATTAAATAACCCTTTCGAGTCAATGAGAATCCTAATTATAATATGTATTGATTATGAAGTTGAGGATCCAGGGATCGTGGCAATTGGAAAGATTTGGTCTCTGCCTACCCCTCCGGAAGAAGAGGCGTGATTTATGTATGTAATTAAAAAAAAACTTTTAATACCATGCGCACAAACCTTTTTTAGACACCGTTTCTCCGTAATTTTTTTTTTTCATTTACATTTAAAAAAAAAAACTTTTAGCCTGTCCCCTTGCCTATTTTTTAATCCAGATGTAAGTCTAGTTCAGTTTTTTCCCTCCGAATTAACCAACATAGCTAAACGCTATCGCTGCCATCAGCTAACTCATTTTTAATTACAGCCTCGATTTGTTGCCGTTATTAATATTTTCATATTACAAACAAAGCGCTTGCGGATTTGTACGGGATTTTGGGGTAATCATTCATTCGATCTTTTAATTAATATATACCTTGAAAATATGAATACTCCCCGATCTATCATTCTACGGCGACACTTACAGTGAAGGTGACATAAATCTGTTTTTGGAATTTATTCTAAACACGTCTTGATCTCTTACGGGGTAGACGCAGTCAACAGTCTTGAAAATACTGATAGGCCACGTTCAGCTTGAACTGAACTTGAACACTACGTGACTTTAAGATGGAATTGATATTCAAATAGTGATAGGTTGCTCGCTTATCGCCTTAAAGACGAATCCCAAGTTTGTAAGCCTTTCCCAGTATTGCCTTTAACGTCATCCATTAGAAATATATAGAGTGATCCTATCCTCAATTGACTTTATATTACTATTATATAATTTATTTTTGAATAGAGATCAGAGTTAACAAAATATATTTTGAAAAAAAAACTAAACAAAAAAATATTAGAAAAAAAACTATTCTATTTGTATCACAGGCTTATTGTGAAGTTATTATTAACCATAAGAACATCGTTTAATATACGATTTATACCAGTATAGACTGTTATAGACTTAGCGCTATATAAGACTATAGCATTTATAATGAAACAAAGACTTCAAATAATAGCTACAAGCAAGTTTACGTTAGTAATTGCTTCCTTGCTATTATGTGAGACCCGCAATTCAGAGCATAGCACTTGCATTTCCTATGCACCGCCGATTGCATACAATTCGATCGTAATTCTATTTGTAATACGGTAATTGTTTATAATTCGCATTTAAGTTTCAAGGAAAGTCGTGTATTGGAGGTAAAATGGTAGACGAAGCTTAGAAATAAGTTATGTCTATTGCTCAAATAAGTTGCTTGAGTTCAAATTTTATCATATCAAGTTAGGTAGGTACCTACGTGTTTGACATCTATACTAATATTAAAAAGCTGAAGAGTTTGTTTGAACGCGCTAATCTTAGGAACTTCTGGTTCGAATTGAAAAATTATTTTTGTGTTGAATAGACCATTTATTGAAGAAGGCTTTAGGCTATATAACATCACGCTGCAACTTTTTGGAGAGAAGATGTAATGAAAATTTGATAAAAAAGAATGCTGTAAATTATTAATCCTAAAGGGGTTTCAATGATGCCCAAAATAACTATTCCACGCGGACGAAGTCGCGGGCACAGCTAGTAAACCATATTTATTTGGTGAATTAATTTGACAAAATGTGGCTATTACATATCTAAACTAAACTAATAATAAATCTACCTAAAATTAAAATAAAGAAAAATTCCTTAACTACAAATTGAGTTCAGTATGAGATTAAAAAATTAGCTCACTTTAAGTACAGGTGTAACTTTATCAAACAGCGCAAATCGATCACTACTTCAAAAATCCATTCTTACATTGTAAGCGTGTGAGTGTGTTTATGTTTTCGTCTCTCACGTCGAAACCACTGAACCGATTATTACAAGATTTTAATACTTAGTGAAGAGTAAGTGGCGACATCTTTAAACACAAGTCACAACAACCAATCACGCGACGCTATCAGTCAAAAACAGCGAGAAGTCTAAATCGCGCAAGCAAAGATTTCACGGACTGGAGCATATAAACAACAACGTCGGAGCCGCAGTTCCCCAGGCATAACACCAGCCCGGCGGAAGATTTTCCCTTTATGGCTATCAAGCCGAATCATCGCTCCCGCTACAAGCACATTGCAGCCGAAAGCTGGTATAATACATAGTAAATTTATATCATGACTGAGAAGACTCTTTAATGCTAATTTATATTGTGGATATATATTCTTTTTAATGACTCAAACAGTTTAAACTTAGGATTCTAGGTGTGAAGTTCAGTTCCCGTGAACTACTAGGATATAAACGCTAACTTCATCACAAGACAAGCAAACACTAAGTCTCTAAACCTCGCTATGAAGCGAACCATTCAGCATTAAGCGCTCTGTAATCAGCCGCGATCTTCTTTGACGCGAGACTAACGCCTGATTACCGACAAACGCCTGATTACCGACAAACGCCTGATTACCGACAATCTCTAGTTAACACTCACTGGTAACTATTACCAGGTAAGATTTTAGTAGTAGTAGTAGTAGTATTAGGTAAAAAGGTAATTTATTTCATGTGTTTGTGTTTATTTCATTTCTTTTTTTAAAGCTTACGAATGTCATCTTAATCTTTCTGACGTTAGTCTTGGTAGCGTGCTTTTTAAAAATGATCCATGTGATACAAAGCTTTTCTCGTCCAGCTTTATTATAAACCAACCAATATAGATTATGTTTATTTCACACACATATACATACATACATATAGTCACGTCTATATCTCTTGCGGGGTAGACAGAGCCAACAGTCTTGAGGAGACTGATATGCCACGTTTAGCTGTTTGGTATTTTGATGGAATTGAGATGCACGTTGTAACATCTAGGGTGTGCTAGCTCATCGATTAAAAAAAATCCCAAGTTTATAAGCCTATCCCTTAGCCTCTTTTTACGACATCCATGGGAAAGAGATGGAGTGGTCCTATTCTTTTTTCTATTGCCGGGAATCACACGGCACAATCAAATTAAATCTGAAGATAAAAAATGATCGGAATTGATTTAAATAAAACAAATGTTGTTCAATTTAATTCCATTTTATGCAGATACCATGCTAAACCTCCTTAAAATACCAAGTGTTAACTAGCAGTGATCAGGCGTTGGTATCGCTTCAAAGCAGATCATGGGCTCGCGGCTGATTACATACGCCCCAGACAAAGATTATAAGCCTATCCCTTAGTCGGCTTTTACGTCATACATTGGAAAGATATGGAGTGGTCCTATTCTTTCTTTTCTTATGGAACCGGGAACCACACAGCACATTATATTTAAAAAATGTAACTAATTACTTTACCATGTTTAATTCATGAACGTTCTAGCAAAAATTCAGTTCAAAGATCAGGATTAAAATAGTGATATCGAAAGTAGTCGGTTTTGTTTCGAGAAATACTATCGTTATTTCTAAAGCCAAAGGTTATTTAACTCACAAATCGAGTCGGGTTACGATGGCCATCGGAAAAATCTGTCCGCATCAATAGTAATAGTACAAAATAATCGCATCACAGTACCGCCACCCGGCAAAATTCGGACCGACGATGTCCGTAAGGATTTTAGTCTACGTTTGTATACGCGGGCGTAATGTATAAGATACAGCGGAAAGCGCTTCGTTCGGTGTAAGAAGACTCCACCTAGAGCTAAGAAGTTAAATTTGCCTAAGTATACTAGCCTATCCCTTAGTCGCCTTTTACGACATTCATGGAAGGAAGTTTGGTATTCACACAGATACATATATAATTACTTTGTATTTGCAAGACTAAAGCCTTCCTTTACAAACCTTCCATTCCATTTTGACGGCCTCTGTGGCGCAGCGGTTGAGCGCTTGTCTACGACACCGCAGGTCCCGGATTCGAATCACGGCCAGGGCATGATAAGAAAAGCACTTTCTCTGATCGTCCTGGGTCTCGGATGTTTATCTATATAAGTATTTATTACAAAATATAGTATCGTTGAGTTATCTCGTAACACTAGTTTCGAACGAGGCTAACTCAATCTGTGTAATATATATATATATATATATATATATATATATATATATATATATATATATATATATATATATATATATATATATATTCCATCCGCTTATAACTTTGACCACTATTTGAAAACGCGCGATTATTTATCGAATGGAGGGAAACTGCCGCGGACGAATATTCGCTTTGATGTGACGAAAAAGGATTGTCTTATTTCACCTTTTTTTCTACTTTTGTAATGGTTTCCACTCTGAAGCGCCCGTCGGCTTTCCGTTTTGCGTAAAATTATTCAGGGAAATATATTGGTTTACGAGTGAAAGTGAAAAACAGGATAAAGATGTTTTCACAGTCATTTGCATATGTCTTTATTTAACTAAGAAAGAAATAGAATAGAATAGATTTATTTTCAAAATTCGATACAAGGTATCACTTATTGGCGTCAATTTAATCTAATTATAACTACTACCTCTTCTAAAGCGCGTGTGTAGAAGAAGCGGCGGAACAAACTACACTACAGCATTTTCACCAGACGTCAATGTACAAATATAGATCTCTTAAAACTTATATAATAAAGGCTTTGATTCTTTTTACGAGGGTTTTCGAGACTGTTGCCAACTAACTCTATACATGTCATGTCTTAATATATTATGAGGAAAGGTGACTGACTGACCGATTGAACTGAAAGTCACACAGATAGTTGCTATGATGTAGGCATTCGCTAATAAAGGATTTTTTTTAAATTCCCGCTCGAACGGATTTTTTTAATTTTTCCTCATTTTTACGCGGGAGGAGTCGCGGACGCTCTCTAGTATAATCCAGAACATTGCCGCTATGTTCATAATTTACATGAAGACTGTCACAGCAAGCAGTAAATATGTCTAGTGCATCACACACTAAATCTCACATCCGTATGTTTGTAATAACTGTTTTGGTTAAGTAGCTATTACGATTGTCGTGATTTGCTGTTTAGTAGTTCATTAGTATTCAGTATTAAACGTCACTTGTCAAATGGAATCAACAAATCATACATACCTACATATGGTCACGTCTATATCCCTTGTGGGGTAGACAGAGCCAACAGTCTTGTAAAGACTGATAGGCCACGTTCAGCTATTTGGCTTAATGATAGAATTGAGATCCAAATAGTGACAGGTTGCTAGCCCATCGCCTAAAAAAAGAATCCCAAGTTCGTAAGCCTATCCCTTAGTCGCCTTTTACGACATCCATGGGAAAGAGATGGAGTGGGCTTATTCTTTTTTGTATTGGTGCCGGGAACCACACGGCACATCAACAAATCAAGGAAACTAATTTTGAATTTTCAGTCTATGGTAGTCCTTACATGATTGGAGAATGACCTTACCAATCGAAAAAGTTTTTTCACATTTTGTATGAAACAAGTGCGAATGACAGTTTTCCTTTTTGGATAAAATTAGAAGTTTGTCCTGATTTATTCTCCAAGAAACATACACGAATGCTCGATACGAGAGCAGTTGCAATTGTTACTATAAGTGCTAAGAGTTACGTGTTGAAATTAAGCTAAGACTCATTAATTACAGTTTATAATTAAGAAGAATTTTATTCACGAAACGATATAACCATAAAGATCTACACTATGCCGTGTGGTTCCCGGCACCAATAAAAAGGGATAGGACTACTCCACCTCCTTCCCATGGATGTCGTGAAAGGCGATGAGCTAGCAACCTAGCTAGTTTTAGGAAATTAACTAGTTGCTGGCTAAGAAGAATTCCAAGTTTATAAGCCTATCCCTTAATCGCCTTTTACGACATCCAGGACAAAGAGATGGAGTGGTCCTATTTCTATTTTTTATATTAGTCTCGGGAACCACACGACACAATCGTTTAACAAAGTCAACCGATTTCGAGTGTAATCGATTGTCGACAATCGATATCAGCCACGTATTGTCAATGTCGGTTTAATTATAAAGTTGTATGCGGTCGGCCAGTCGTCAATGCGGCTATGCATTGTGGCGCACTCAATCAGACTGAATTATAAATAACTAGAGGCCGCCCGCGACTTCGTCCGCTTGTATCCCTTCCCCGCGGGAACTCCGGGATAAAAAGTAGCCTATATGTTATTCTGGGTCTTTAGCTACGTACATAACAAATTTCATCGTAATCGGTTCAGTAGTTTTTGCGTGAAAGAGTAACAAACATCCGTACTGACATCCTGACATACAAACTTTCGCATTTATTATATTAGTAGGACTAGTATTAGCCGCAACTTCGCCCGCGCGTATTTAACGCCGCCTACAAACGAATGCAGGTTTTTCGTAAATCTATAGGTTTTACCGGGATGAAAGGTACCCTATATCCTTCTCCAGACTCCTAAATATATGTATATAACCGAAATTTCAAGAAAATTGGTTCAGAAGATAACTATTCGTTAGGATTTTAAGCTGATACCCCTGTATGAAAGAAGATTGTTTGTATGTATGTATTGTAAATAACGCTTTAATTATAAAGTCGTGTGTGCTTCTACTAGTCTTCAATGCGGCCACGCACTCTATCAGACTGAATTATAAATCATTTAGAGCTAGACTATAATTAGGGGTTGAATTTTTGATGAACGTCAACTAATTCTATAATTGGATTTTCGGGAACAACTGCAATAGTTTGATTTTAAAGAGGAATATAATTAGCCGTGTGGTTCCCGGCACCAATACAAAAAAGAATAGGACCATTCCATCTCTTTCCCATGGATGTCGTAAAAGGCGACTAAGGGATAGGCTTACAAACTTGGGGTTCTTTTTTAGGCGATGGGTTAGCAACCTGTTACTATTTGAATCTCAATTCTATCATTAAGCCAAATAGCTGAACGTGGCCATTCAGTCTTTTCAAGACTGTTGGCGCTGTCTACCCCTCAAGGGATATAGACGTGACCATATGTATGTATGTATTGTATGTATATAATTAAATAAATATTAATCCCTAAAACCACTCTGGTCCTATTATTACTCTACCTATACTTATTTTTACTAGTATTATCTAGGTTTCTAGTTAGATTACCTAAAGGTTAGTGGTAACCTGATACCAGAAGAATACATTTTTTGGCTCTAAATCTTGCAGTCAGATAAACTGGCGGAACATTACTTTGATCTCATTAATAAATGTGGGTGTATTATGAGATCATATTTTTCATATTTACAAAATGCTCTTCACTACAACAGTGTACCTAAAAATTGATAAACCACGAGTGATGCTATCTATCAATCCACGTCAGTCTTATCTAAAACGATACATTCGAGTGTTACCATTTTTTGGTTATCTATCAACAAAATTACTATCTACACCTAATTGAGACTTATGCCTACATATACTGAGTCTATAATCGTAAATCAAGGTTTTACCTAACTTAGTTTTTAGTGCTGCCACAGTATAATGAAATTCGTGGTTAGTAGTTGGCGTGCTGTTGTATTGTTTATGGTAGTTTGATAGACTGTGGTGTCTGGCTAGGCGTTGCAACTATGACAGTTAAAATATCGATGCAATTTATCATGGGTGCCTCGCCTACGTTCAGCTTTCATGAATTGAATGTAACCGAATTGGGGCATTGGGTTTTTAGTAATTTAGATAGGGTGGACGACTGATTTAATCTGACAGTGATTTCGATGGCCGAAGACGTGAAAAATTAGGTGTTTTAAGTTGTTCATGATAGCTTTGTTTCTGTCATATACTTATAATCACGTCTATATGCCTTGCGGAGTAGACAGTGCCGGCAGGTAGTCTTGAAAGACTGAAAGACGTTCGGCTGTTTTGATAGAATTGTGATTCCAATAGTGACAGGTTGCTAGTCTATCGCCTAAAAGATGAATACCAAGTTTATATTCCTATCCCTTAGTCGCCTTTGACGACATCCATGGGAAAGATTCTGTTACATAAAATATGACAAAACGGGCACAGTCTTGCTATTACAATTTGAAAATGTAGTTTTTTTTTTTTGAGGAAGTAATAGATTATGAGACCTATATAACAAGAGCAGCTGACATTAAATTATAAGAAATACAAAAATGCGTTTGCTATAAGTGATAATAAAAATATTTCACATCTGTTTCCCTCGCGGGGTAGACAGAGCCAGAGAGAACAGTCTTGAAAAGACTGATAGGCCACGCACAGCTATTTGGCTTAATGATAAAATTGAGATTCAAATAATGACAGGTTGCTAGCCCATCGCCCAAATGTATTATTTATCTGATAATATCGTATATTCATAATAGAATTAAAGAACATCAAAATTATACAAATTTAGAAAAAAATGTATAACATGTATTATTCCTTTTATAAGTGTAAATACAGAATCAAACTTTTTAGTATGACACCAGCGACATAGCGATCATAGTCTAATTACTATAAAAAACAAAAGGCACTAAATAAAACGATTCAACATAATATCAATTCTAGAAAATCAATAAACGTACATCCTCAAAATAATACTAACCGAATCCAAATTAACTTTTGGAAATGAATCTTATCACGTTCGGGTCTCAAAGGCCCAAACCCTTCCTGCGGTAATCAAAATTGATAAACATCTTAAGAAATGAGAATCCGCTGATTTTCAATACGCAAATGGCGCGGAAGGCTTTTTAATAAAACTTGGAAGGGGCTGCGTCTCACTTGTTTTACTTTCAGATTGATTTCACCGTTAGTGTGCCGTGTGGTTCCCGGCACCAATAAAAAAAATAGGACCACTCCATCTCGTTCCCATGAATGTCGTAATAGGCGACTAAGGGATAGGCTTATAAAATTGGGATTCTTCTTTTAGGCGATGGGCTAGCAACCTGTCACTATTTGAATCTCAATTTCATCATAAAGTCAAACAGCTGAACGTGGCCTATCAGTCTTTTCAAGACTGTTGGCTTTGTCTACCCTGCAAGGGATATAGACGTGATTATATGTATGTATGTATTGACGGTCTTTGTGGCGCAGTATTAGGGTGCTTGATAGGGACACAGTAGGTCCCGGATTCAAATCCCACCCAGGGCATGATTAAAAATGCTTTTTTTTTCGATTGGCCGGGTTCTTGGATGTTTATATATACAAGTTTTTATTATATATCATAGTATCATTTAGAGTTAGTATCTCGTAACACAAGTTTTGAACTTACTTCAAGGCTATCTTTAATTTGTTCTATATATAGGTATTTATTTATTCATTGATTATGTGTTATAAGTTTTTAAAATAACATCTCCAGCTATGTGCTGGTTGACTGGTCGCATTAAAATGTATTTACTTTGTTACTGACTAATACAAAAATCACAACTGAATTACGGGGCTTGTATGTAAGTACACGAATTTACAACTGATAATAGAGTCATACTTTACTTTAAATACGACTCTTTTCTTTACTCTAAATGTCAAATAATTCTTTAAAAAACTTGAAGGCAGCTCCGTGATTAGTTTGACCGACCTTTGACCGAATAATTTAACTTTTTTGGAGTAGTTAGGATTTACAACCTTTGTTTAACATAGCGCCTTTAAATGCCAGCGTGGGCTTCAAAATTTGATTTCTAATTGAACAATTCCTAAAGTAAATAATAAATAAACTCTAACCCGAACACTTATAGATTACAAATGCGAAACAGTAAGGTCAACAAACTACATTTGCCTCCATAACCCTCGAATGCCATCCCCTGTCATCTTGACGAGGCCCGTTTAAATTAGAGGTAATCTGAACCCCGCTGCAATATCTTTGACGTCCGCGCTCTGCGCGTGACGAATGATGACTGACAGGTGACACGACGCGCAACATACGAGGTAACCTCGGTCTCCCCTCCCTCCGTCACGCGATATTAAATTTTGGAGTGATAGGGAAATAGTAGGCAACCCTGGAGACGCGTGTTGTTAGTTTTGCGGAACAGGGGGTGTCGTAGATTTTATCGGGTCATTGTAAATGTCAAGTTCGTTTTGTTTTTGACTCCCACATCAATGAGCTTTCAGAAAATGTAAGATTTTTTTAAATATATTAACCTTTTGCATATCGTTGGAATCTTAGAATTTACGATTGATTCTTCGCATCTTAGTGTAAAGTAATCATATGCTCTGTTTTGGTTCTTCTTTTTCTTCAACTTCTTTCTTACCATCTGACCTCCGTGATTCTGTAAAAAATAAAATATGCAAATCCTGCTAATGTTATAAAAGCGAAAGTTTGCGTAGTTATAACAGAAATACTGTACCATAATCAACCCAGCCAATAAGCGTAATGTGAAGAAACAAAGGCATTTTCCTCTCGCTACAAAAATAACACTGACTTCTCCACTGAAATTCGTAAAAGCCTCTAAATAGGAACTGTGCGATGCAATACAATCGATATAAAATCGATTTACACTATTAGCCTGATTCGATTCTTATTACCCAGTACATACAATTTTGGACTCTATTTCATCTAATTAAGATGTGTTTTTGAAAACAGGATAGTTGGAAAGTGTAGCAGTATTGGCCATTCGCGATGTTGTAAGGATTTCATCGCTGGATGAACTTCGACTCGAGTTTGGAAAGCCGCCAGAGGGCGTTTATACCGTTCTATGCTTTCTATAAGCATTTGAATTTTAAAGTCAATAAGATAAAGATGTCTAGGAATCACCCTGGATGGGGAACGTCGGGATTTTTCGGGACCGTTAGACTTTTAATTCACGCAATGGTTTATTTTATGGGTTCGGCATTAAAAAATAAATTATGATATCGGTTAGGTTATATTAACATGCATGCATACGTTGTACGTTGTAACGTTGTGTCGCCTCGTTCCCGGGAGGTAGACAGAGAATTGACTTTTTCATAGCTACTCTTTCCACTTGTCATGATCCCTCCATCAAAGTTTTTTACTAGTAAATGTGCTAAATAACACAGGTTTCTCTGAAAATTAATTAAAAAATACTTTTTACAGTCAAAGTCATATAACTAAAGTCTTTAAATCGATTAAATGTTTACTTTTTCGATTGGCTACCAGCTGAGATCAGAACTCAGAGTAAGAATAGAATAGATTCAAATGTGAGGTTGCTAGTCCATCGCCTTAAAAAATTATCCCAAGTTTAATCCTGTTTACATTTACCATTCGCATTTTTACAATAGCCGTGCCGTGTGGTTCCCGGCACCAATACAAAAAGAAATAGGACCACTCCATCTCTTTCCCATGGATGTCGCAAAAAGCGACTAAGGGAAAGGCTAACAAACTTGGGCATTCTTTTATAGGCGATGGGCTAGCGACCTGTCACTATTTGAATCTCAGTTCTATCATTAAGCCAAATAGCTGAACGCGGCCATTCAGTCTTTTCAAAACTATTGGCTTTATCTACCCCGCAAGGGATATAGACGTGACCATATGTATGTAAGTATGTATGTTTTTACAAAAGCGCTTAAAACTTATCGAAATTTCCTGATTTCTGCACAGATTCCGCATACTGTTAACCAAATGAGAATCACCAAGCAAACCAGTTTTTAAAAGCACCAAGTTAAGGAGCACACGTTAAAACTATACCCCCCACTATCTCAGGCCTTAGAAAAGAACGTGCCATATGAAGACGACTGCGGAGTCTCAATTGAGATTTACCCACGGACTGTCGGGGGGTTAGGACAATTGGCGAGCACTTTTTACACTTATTAACCCGTTGATTGCTCTCGCCGATGCCGGGTTACGCCATGAATATAGATTTGGGATAAAATCGCCGCAGCAGCGGTGGTTCGATTTCCACTGGCATATTTTAGTGTTCATTTAATAGGTTTTGGGGGTTTTACTCCATATTGGTTCCACATACGCACACTTTCAGTGAAAACCGTATAAAAATACTAGATGTGCCCGCGACTTCGTCCGCGTGGAGTAGTTATTTTGGGCATCATTGAAGCCCTCAAGAATGAATAATTTTCTGCGTTTTTTTTTACTTAAACCATTATTTCTCTGCTCCTTATAGTTGCAGCGTGATGTTATATAGCCTAAAGCCTTTCTCAATAAATGAGACTATTCAACACAAAAAGAATTTTTCAATTCGAACCAGCAGTTCCTGAGATTAGCTCGTTCAAACAAACAAACAAACTCTTCAGCTTTATAATATTAGTTGTTAGTATATTTTTTTTGCTCTTAGTTCAATTATAAAAGATTTTAACTACATTCTCTGTTTCAACTTAGGAGTACATATTATAAACCTGAGCCGTGTGGTTCCCGGCACCCATAGAAAAAAGAATAGGACCACACCATCTCTTACCTATTGCGACTAAGAGATAGGCAAACTAGGGATTCTTCTTTTAGCAACCTGTCACTATTTGAATCTCAATTCTATCATTAAGCCGAACAGCTGAACGTCGCCTATCGGTGTTTTCAAGACTGTTGGCTCTGTCTACCCCGCAAGGGTAATATTTTGTAAGACTTCTATCCTTTAATCAATATTTAGGTTATTTCTGAGAAGAAACAATAATACACTTCAACCGACAAAGAAAATATTGTTTTAATTAGGTATTTAATTATTGTATCTTTATAGCATTAATTCTGTCATTTGGCTGTAATTATTGTATAATTACATAAGTAACAACATTTTAATGTTGTTGAATTCATGAATAAATACTCGTAAATAAAAAAGTGCCGTGTGGTTCCCGGCACGAACAACGAAAAAACGAATAGGACCACTCCATCTCTTTCCCATGGATGTCCTAAAAGGCGACTAAGGGATAGGCTTACAAACTTGGGATTCTTTTTTAGGCGATGGGCTAGCAACCTGTCACTATTTGAATCTCAATTCTATCATTAAGCCGAATAGCTGAACGTGGCCATTCAGTCCTTTCAAGACTGTTGGCTCTGTCTACCCCGCAAGGGATATAGACGTTAACATATGTATGTATGTAAATAAAAAACCGAAAATGATTATGGAAAAAAATAACATTTTTGCCCCATAAATTGCACTAACACTATAAAAACCGCGATGTACGACAGGCCATCAAACCATTCAGTTTTTGTTCTCTATAATAAATGGCGTCTGTTCGTCTGTACCCGCAAGCTCATAAATACGTCACGAGCAGGGGCAGTAATTCATTCGATAGTCATTTTAGATGAAGCTCCCGGTCGGGTTTAATGCATTTATTTTACCCTAGTAAAATTATATTACTCCCTAGAATACTTGGGAGATCTAGTAAGAGCGCATCTCTGTTTAGATGAAGACGAAATCAGGATTTAACTTCTCAAAAAGCTGATGGCCGATGAGAAAAAAAAGTTATCAAGTGGATATCACGTTCTGGAAAGCGCAGAATATAACGGGTCTCGCGTTATGGACCGTTGGATGCAGGTCGCCTCCAGTAGAGCGAGGTGGTACTCATTGAGGAGGTCTATGTTCAGCAGTGGAAGTCCTAATGATGAATACATACATACATACATATGGTCACGTCTATATCCCTTGCGAGGCAGACAGAGCCAACAGTCTTGAAAAGGCTGATAGGCCTCGTTCAGCTTTTTGGCTTGACGATAGAATTGAGATTCAAATAATGACCATCGCCTTAAAGAACAATCCCAAGTTTATAAGCCTATCCCTTAGTCGCCTTTTACGACATCCACGGGAAAGAGAAGGAGTGGTCCTATTCTTTTTTTTTTATTGGTACCGGGAACCACACGACAAAAATATCATTAACAAAATTATGAATTCCGCAGTAGATCAAACTCCACATAATCCAGTGAAACAACATTACCAATTGTTCCCGGTAGAATATACATTATTTTAACAGTCATAATGGAGATTATCCTGTGCGTTTGTTTATGAAAAATTGACACGGGAGTGGCGGGCGCTGGGCGCGAATTCTCTTGAAAGCCCGAATATTCAGGGGTTTGTACAAGGCGGGGCCACGAAATGTGCTGCGGAATTTTCTTGTATTGCTTGAAAATCTTTTTATGGTATTGCTGAAAAAATGGTTTGTTTAATTTTGTGAAAATTTTAGATAAAATATAATGCAGTAGGTATACATTTAGATTCACGAATAGAAATAATGACGCATATTCGTCCACGCCCTGTCAGAACCACTGTTAATAATTTCGCGTGAATTTGAAATTAAACCTACAAATTTATTTTGTTTCATTCTTCATCAAAAGTATACGGGATACCTTATTTGAAAATTGAAAAATAGTTTACTTTCTTCAAATACAATTTTGTGTGTATATGACGTAGCTTCGTTGCACTGATTGGTCGTAGCAGCTACGAAAGCGTGCTTTGTTTTGTGCAAGCGAAAAGACGTATATATTTTTTTTAAAATAAATTATGTAATTAAGAACTAAATTTAAGTTAATGAACCAATGATTTGTGCAATTTTACCTCAAAGAGTGTTTTTTGTGATAATATTCGTATACCCAGATTACCCAGTGGCAGTGCAAACGATAAAACTTATTTTAAGTATATTGTAGATTCTCAGCTAAGTGACTATGTATGTCTTATTGAGAAATAAAGATCTTTGAACTTAATTTCGTGGTTTTGGAGAAGTGTGCAATGATAAAATGTAAGTCATCTAAATTTAATTCTGAACTTAAAAGAGCGATATTGACAAGTTTTCCAGTACAGATATTTAAACGATTCCTTAGTATCTTATATATATTGGCTATAGGAAAAGATTATACAATTTCCATAACATTTGTGCAGCCTTTCTTACGTGGTTGTCGCATGTAATAATTACTTAAATAAGTTTATTTTTATTAAAAAGTATGCACATTTTTCTTCCTTTCTTTTTTTTCTTACATACATACATACATGCATATGGTCATGTCTATATCCCTTGCGGGGTAGACAGAGCCAACAGTCTTAAAAAGACTCAATGGCCACGTTCAGCTATTTGGCTTAGTGATAGAAGAATTTTCTTTTCCTTAGCTCTAAAATCTTTATCACCCACTTCACAGGTATAAAATAAAGAAACTGAATCGCTTGGTTCGTGGCCCCACTGCACATTTTCCTAACATTAGTCTTGAGAGAATAAGAACGAAGTGGCTCGTATACGCGCTGAATTTAACATGACAATATTGTCCTTCAAGGAAACACGGCGGAATTGTAATCCGAAAATATATAGTTTTATGTTTTTGGAGGCTTCGAGGCAGATACAGTGTCCAGAGGATATATGTATATAATTGGCACCGTTCTGACACATTTTTCGTAACATTATTTACCTACATCAGTAATTTATTATTTAAGGATTCACCATTATTGTTTATTTGCGTGAATCGAAATGAGATTTCCTCAGCTTTGTTTTATTCGGAAAGGAATTATAAGAGTTAAAAAAGACAGGATAAGATGAAGTTATCTCATGCTTCTTGCCTTCTATTTAAATTTAAAAAGAAGAAATATATATATATAGAAAAATAAAAAAGCACATCATCTCCCCTTACCATGATTCCTCTTTCTTCAGCCCTTCACTTCAGCCTTTTCATCTCTCGATCTGACCTTACGGATGTTGCCGATTTGATCAAGATTTGTTCGTCTAAGGTCTAAACCTTCCAGAGCATCCATTTACACTAGCTTTAAATATTTTCTTCGTCTACCTGCTTTCAATAATTCTAAACTAAGATGAGTTACGTTAGGCATTCCCGTTTACATTCCTGTCGCTTTGTTAGGAACGTTTAAAACAAACCACACAACAAGTCACTTCAAACTTGTTTATCATCCGAACTACTCCTAACCTAACCTTTATGAGGTCCAAAAGAACAATGGCCGCTACAGTAGCAGCTTTTCATTTGCACACGCCGCAAGATCATGTAATAATGGTGCAGATTTACCAGCGATTACCGTAATAATGCCGCTATAAATATCGCGACCCATTCCTGGAACTGGGGGCTCGTCCGGTGGAAAATGTGTAGTCCAAGTTATAAAAAATTACTTCTTTATGTTAAGATGCCTTTGTATTTTTTTTTTCTGAACATACATACATACATATAGTCACGTCTATATCCCTTGCAGGGTATACAGAGCCAACAGCCTAGAAAAGACTGAATGGCCACATTCAGCTATTTGGCTTAACGATAGAATTGAGATTCAAATAGTGACAGGTTGCTAACCCATCGCCTAAAAAAGAATCTCAAGTTTGTAAGCCTATCCATTAGTCGCCTTTTACGACATCCATGAGAGAGGGTGAGTGGTCCTTTTCTTTTTCACACGGCTAAGAAAACTAAAGGAAAAATATGTATGTATATATACACAATACAGTCACTTCGCGTCACTTAGTTGCTTTCTCTGAAACGTGGTCAAAAACGAACCACAGATTCATTCCCAGTGAAAAACCGCGAAAAACAGAAGACTGAAATTCCGCTGCCTCTTATGAGTTTCACCGCAGGTCACCTGTACGCTCCCAAGTCCACGATAATTCACCTCATAATTAGCACTCCAGCAAAAATGTCCGCTCATTTTATGCCTCCGAATTATTTTTATTTACGACCGCCTAATCTTAACAGGGATCTTTTGACCTTCTTTGTCGCAAATTTACATTCACCCCACCTTGATATATCTTAATCTTGTTTTAATTATACGGTGTAATTATGTAAATAAACATGTAGGTAATCTGAGATAAAGCGATTCGGTAGATAAGATACGAGTGAACGCCGGTGGTCGAATTGGTAAGGTGCCGGGTTAAAATGTGTGATGCGCAGAAAGGCACAGGTTCAAATCCAACCTCGGCCATGTACCAATAACTATTTTCAAAGTTACCTTGTATACGAACCGATGCTCTTGAGGTAAAGGAAAAACATACATACATACATATGATCACCTCTATATCCCAAGCGGGTTATACAAAGCCTCCAGTCTTGAAAAGACTGATAGGCCACGCTCAGCTGTTTGGCTTAGTGATAGAATTGAGATTCAAATAGAATAGAATAGATTTATTTTCAAAATTGGATACAAGGTATCACTTATTGACGTCACATAACTTAAATCTAATTATAAGTACTACCGCTTCCAAAGCGCATGTGTAGAAGAAGCGGCGGAACAAACTACACTGCAGAATTTTCATAGGACGTCAATTTACAAATATAGATCTCTTAAATCTAAATCGTGGACGAATGCACATTGTCTACATTAAAATAGTAAGAGGTTGCTAGCCCCTCGCCTAAAAGGAGAATCCCAAGTTTATAAGCCTATCCCTTAGTCGCCTTTTATGACATCCGTGGGAAACAGATGGAGTGGTCTTATTCTTTTATCTAATGGTGCAGGGAACCACACGGTCGAGGAAAAAGGAGTTTAAAGGAAAAACATCGTGTGGTAACCTGCACATTCAGACTGGATAAGCAACCATGGATACAATAAGGGTTAGGTTTACCTGCGAAGCCAGCGGAGGTCAGGTCGAGTCGCTTCGTGTAAAAACCTGACTCACCCAATCCAGGATCCATGGTCAAAGGCATACCCCGGGCTCATCTCCAGAGAGATGGATTAAATCCTGGATTTAATCCCTAAAGCCAGGAGGAAGAAAATAGATAGGGTATGAAATCCTATTGATTATATACTCCATAAACAAAGATATAGTATAATGAAATAGTAACTGACCGATGACTGTACTTTATAAGATATTAGCAAAAAATCTATATGGAGGGAGGATCTTTAAAAAGACCAACAGAAACCAAAATTAATGATTTTAAGAATCATAGACTATCGCATTAGATTAAGTCTGTAATGGCAGATTAATTAACATATATATATTTTGAAGCGAAGGAAGTATGCAGAGATCGTGGCAAGTGGAAAGATGTAGTCTCAGCCTACCCGTCCGGGAAAGAGGTGTGATTATATGTATGTATGTATATTTTGGCTTCTGTGGGTCTTTTAAAGATTCCCTATATTGATCTCGTGCCAATAAAAGTAAGTACATAAATAAATAAAAGTAAATCAAAATTAGATTTTTAGAATTTCTGTCTGTCTGTATGTTTGTACTCACATCACGCGAAAAAAGTTGCCCCGATTTACATACAGACATATAATCACACCTTTATCCCTTACGGTGTAGACAAAGCCAACAATTAATTGATAAAATTCAGATTCAAATAGTGTCAGGTGGCTAGCACGTCGGCTAAAAGAAGAATCTCAAGTTTATAAGCCTATCCCATAGTCGTCTTTTACGACATCCATGGGAAAGAAATAGAGTGGTCCTTTTATTTTTTTTCTATTGATGCCGGGAACCACACGGCTCTTTACAAAATTTCAACACCCTAGTGTTTGTAAGGCTTCCATATCGGAAAGAAGCTTTAAAAATACACCGACAATCCAGGAGGAGAGAAGTTTGCTTTCTCAGAATAAATTATCATAATTACAACTAGAATCTCTCAGGGTTTCCAACTTGCTCCTTGAGGTGAAATGTATCAGACATATATACTTTATACAAATACTTTATATAAATTCAAAGCTGTTATAGTAATAATACTTTATATAAATAATTTATATTATATATAAATACTTTATATTATTTACTTTATATTAAATACTTTATATAAATTCAAAGCTGTTATAGTAATAACAGCTTTGAATTTATGTAAAGTATAGGTCTTATTTAATCCCATGTAAGGCCGTGTGGTTCCCGGTACCAATGTTAAAAATTACAAGACCCTCCATTTTATTTTCCTTTCCATTGATGTCGTAAGAGGCGATTTAAGGCGATGGGCTAGCAACCTGTCACTATTTGAATCTCAATTCTATCATTAAGCCAAACAACTGAACGTGGCCAATCAGTCTTTTCAAGACTGTTGGCTCTGTCTTCCCAGCAAGGAATATGGACGTGTTTATGTGTATGTATGCTTATTTAATCCCAACTAATATTATAAATGCGAAAGTAAATTGTTTGTATGTTTTTTCAAGAAAGTTTATTCTCCGAAATGTTTATATCTATAACTACCAGCTACCCGTGCGAAGCCGGGGCGGCTCGCTAGCTTAAGATAAGAAGGAAGCATGTATCAACCGTTTCACGACAATAACTTTAACAGAACCCTTCATTTTGGGGTTAAACATTTTAAACAATATATGCCTAGCTGAAAATCAATTTTATCATTTCATGTTCATTATTGTTTTCAAGACTTTTGGCTCTGTCTACCACGTAAGGGATAAAGACGTCATTATATGCATGTAGGTATGCATGTTCATTTTCTATCAGTTACAGACTCGATTCCCCATGTTTTATTAGTGTACTAGTTTTGACCGCAGCTACGTTCGCGGGAAATTAGTGCCACCTAAAAAATAATACAGGTTTTTCGCAAATCCCACGGAAACTTTAGTTATTTATCAGATTTAAAGGTATGTCCTTTTTGAGGCTCAAAATTAAAGGATACGCAAAATTTCAAGAAGATTTGTTCAGTAGATGACGCGTGAAAATGTAACAAATAAACACACTTACTTTTGTATATATAAAACTAGGTGTCCCGGCAAATGTTTTTTGCTATATAAAGATTTTTAAGTAATTTCTAGTTTAAAAAAATGTTAAGCGTGGACAACCCTTATCACTAAGGGGTATGAAAAATGATGTTGACCTATTCTCAGACCTACTCAATATGCTCACATAATTTCATGAGAATCGGTCAAGCCGTTTCGGAGGAATACTGGAACGAACATTGTGACACGAGAATTTTATAAATAAGTTCAATTGCACAAATGCACACTTTTTGTCACATAGAAGTAAAAAATGAAATATAGGTATATATGAATATTAAGAATTTATTAAATTACACTAAATATATATCTTACCAACCAAAATCACAGACTTTCCCAGAACATCATCAAATCACATCACCGTAATCACATGCCTTCGAATAAATTACAAAAAATTTAGAAACTGGTTTTACCGAAGATAAAATTACCAGGCGCGCTCGCGTCTTCAGAAGTAAAATATTCCTTCCAGAGCTCTTGGAACTCCGCAAAGGAGACACTAGACTTGCCCTTGGACATCTTCTGGAAAGCCGCAACCGCATCGCTTTTGTTCAAACCAAATGATGCATAAACAGATGAAAACTCCTCGCTATCAATAGACCCGTCGTTACTAGCGTCTTCCAACTGAAAGATGAACTTGCAGTAATCCTTTTGCCAGTCTAAAGCCGCCGTGGGATTCTTCGCGTAATCATCCCACATAGAAACCCATTCATCGAATGATACTTCTCCATCTTTGTCAGCATCAGCACGACTTTGCAGACCGTCCCAGATTTTCAGCAATGTCGTCTTGACTTCGTTATATTTAGCATCACCAGATGTAAACTTGCGTAGTTTAGCAATATTGTCTATGGCCAATTCGAAATCTTTCTTATCTATATTGCCACTCTTGTTCGTATCAAAGAACGTGGTAAAAACATGCTGTAGTTTCTTCTTTCTGAAGTCTGACACCATTTTGGAGATGTATTTTTTTGGAATGAATGCACTTTTTTTCTGGTCTTTTTCTTTTATAGTCATCGGATGCGCTGGCGGCGGTTCGTTATCAGTTTGACGCAATGTTTATCGTGGCATCAAGCCCGCATTGCGGCTTTGTGTACGTTGCGATTGTGTTGTTTGTCGTCGGGGGTACAGTGATCCAATGGCACATAGTGACTAAACGAGGGATTGAAGTGGATGGTTTAACTGTGTTTGATAACGTTTTATAAATTCCAGTGCCGTGTGGTTCCCGGCAACATTGGAAAAAAGGGTAGGACGACTCCATCTCTTTCTGATGGACATCGTAAAAGGCGACTAAGGGATAGGCTTACCAACTTTGGATTCTTCTTTTAGGCGATGGGCTAGCAATCTGTCACTATCGGAATCTCAATTCTATCATTAAGCTATACAGCTGCACGTGGCCTTAAGTATTTTCAAGATTATTGTCTCTGTCTACCCCGCAAGGGATATAGACGTGATTCTTTGTGTGATATAAGTACCACCAGGTTTTGTTTTAATATGGTTTTCAAGTACCCATTTATTAGCAAATAATAAATAGAAATCCTCCGAACCATTTCGGATGAGTGTTGATATTAACGCATATACATATTTATGACACTATCATCTTTTTACCCAACTGCGTGACTCAAAGGAGGATTATGTGTTTATGAGACTATATATGTATATTTGTTCCTATATAAAAGACCAAACATCTTGTTATTGAATTATAAAAAATGGGGGCAATAATTTTTGAGATTATTTATTACAAACGATATTTAATATTAATCTAGCTACGAGTAGCCTTAAAGTAAGTTTTGGACTAAATGAGAGGTATTATATATCCATGCTCCATTGTTTTGTTACTTTGATTGTTTCTAAACTCTTTATAGCACATAAAAAGAAATATAACAAAATATGGAACAGTCATTGGAGTCTTTTATTCTTATTAAACCTGTCAAATTGTCCTTATAAAAACGATAAGAGACTGACTTCACTAATCTACACTAATATTATAAAGAGGAAAACTTTGTTTGTTTGGTTGTAATGAATAGGCTCAAAAACTAATGGACCGATTTTAAAAATTTCTTTCACCATTCGAAAGCTAGATTATCCACGAGTAACATAGAATATATTTTATTTTGGAAAAAATAGGGTTCCGTAATAATATATAAAAATAATTGGCAAAACAGCGTTTGCCGGGTCAGCTAGTCATAAATATTTCTAATGCACCCGTCATTAAAGTGATAATCTTAAGACACATAGAAAACTAAGTGATTCACACGTCTTCCTGAAGTACGTAATCTTTAGTTAAAGCTTAGTTATATTTATTACAGTATGCGATCATAATTATATGCCATGTAAGATCATGAAGAAACCTTCAGATTTTGTCAACTGAATAAATTTTCATGATCGATATGATTGATCTATATTTGTACGTCCGGTGAAAATGCTGCAGTGTAGTTTGTTCCGTCGTTTCTTCTACGCATGTGCTTTGGAATCGGTAGTAGGTTTAATTCGATTTAAGTTATGTGACGTCAATAAATATCTATCCTATTCTGATTAAAGCCCAGGGCAGCGGGTTGACGGTTGGCAGCGGTGCCGTGTGGTTCCCGGCACCAATACAAAAAAGAATAGGACTACTCCATCTCTTTCCCATGGATGTCGTAAAAGGGGTAGGCTTACAAACTTGGGATTATTAGTTAGGCGATGGGCTATCAACCTGTCACTATTTAAACCTCAATTCTATCATTAATCCAAATAGCTGAACGTGGCCATTCAGTCTTTTCAAGCCTGTTGGCTCTGTCTACCCCGCAAGGGATATAGACGTGACCATATGTATGTATGTCACATCTTTCCAATCTTTCCAGGTTCAGGCTGTAAGGCTCTGGAATTCTCTTCCTGAAATGATTAGGAGAACTCCTAGTCGCTCTGCGTTCAAACATGCTGTGAAGGGGTTCTTTATTCGGCAGATCAATAATGGGTCATCCTAATTTGATATTTCATGTATGTTTAATGTATATTATGGATCTTGTATGTATTTGCTTTTTTTTGTAATGTATGTATTTTCCAGTATGCATGTGCACTTTATCACACCACCAAATTAAAGTTTTTCTGTTCAGTCAGCTGGTTGACTGATAAAGAATGCAAAACGGCACTAATTCCGTCTTTTGTACATTTTTTATGCAATAAAGTTTTTAATAAATAAACCACACGGCAATAGAATTTCGTTATAAAATCAATAAGCAAGTTGCCTAACATGATAGATAAATAGATAGAGAAAACTCTTTATTTCACGATAAGAATAAAACATACAAAACAGCACAGAACAGATAGAGATGGTACAAAGGCGGACTTATCGCTAATGCAATCTCTTCCAGTCAACCTTTGAGTGGAAGGAAACCAAACAGGAGATCGGCGTTGGCGCAGAACAAGATAAATAAATGTTTGAACATAATAAAATGCACACAGAATATATATATATCTATATATAATACATACAAATACGCATAATTGCCGTGTGGTTCCCGGCACCATTACAAAAAAGAATAGGACCACTCCATCTCTTTCCCATGGATGTAGTAAAAGGCGACTAAAGGATAGGCTTATAAACTTAGGATTCCTCTTTTAGGCGATGGGCTAGCAACCTGTCACTATTTGAATCTCAGTTCTATCATTAAGCCAAATAGCTGAACGTGGCCATTCAGTCTGTTCAAGACTGTTGGCTCTGTCTACCCCGCAAGGGATATAGACGTGACCATATGTATGTATGTATGTAAATACGCATAATACATACATAAAATCACGTCTCTTTCCCGGAGGGGTAGGCAGAGACTACGTCTTTCCACTTGCCACGATCTCTGCATACTTCCTTCGCTTCATCCACATTCTAAACTCTCTTCATGCAAGCTAATAATAAATAAATGTAGCTTATTATAATAATATAATAAGCTAATACGCATAAATACAGATAAATACATAATAATAACATATACTTACGATAGAGTAGAAAGATAATGAGACCTAACGAGATTTTTGAAACTATTAATAGTCTGGGCTTTCCTGATATCGACAGGGAGAGCATTCCATAGACGGACAGTTTGTACAGTAAAAGAGTAAGAGTAAAAATTGGTGTTGTTAACATGTTGTATAGACCACAGTGTTGGGGCCACAGCGGCTAGCTGACAGATAAAGTACATCAGTAAGATTTGCAGGTACACCCTTAACAAACAGACCAATTTTATGATGCGGCATGCTTGTTGCATGTACATGATAATAGTCGGGCACCTTCGTTCGACCATCAACGATGATAGATTAGAGTTTGGTTTTAAAATACATGAGCAAGTTGACTAACATGTTGTGGTACATACGTTTGTCTGGCCTGCAGGGGACCACAGCGGCTAGCTGACAGATAAAGTACATCAGTCACAGTCGCAGGCACACCCTTGACACACGGAGTTGTTAATCGGATGCGGCTTTTTTTTCTACATATATAATTTAAATATAATTTTATTTGTTAATTGAAGTGTAATATTGTTTCTTCTCAGAAATTTACCTACATATTGATTAAAGAATAGAAGTCTTAAAAAATATTAGGTCCTATACACATACATATCACACACACACGTCTATTCCTTACGGGGTAGACAGATCCTACAGTCTTGCAGAAACTGATAATCCACGTTCAGCTTTTTGGCTTGATGATAGAATTGAGATTCAAATAGCGATAGGTTGCTAGCCTATCGCCTAAAAAAAGAATCCCAAGTTTGTAAGCCTATCCCTTAGTCACCTTTTACGACATCCATGGGAACGAGATGGCATTGGAGCATTTCCTGAAGATGCCTTTTATGGCATCCGTGGTAAGATACAGAACGGCCCTATTCTACTGTGCCGAGAACTACACGGCATTAAAATAAATTATCTGTACTAATAGTATAACGCTGATGAGTTTGTTTGTTTGTTTTTTTGAACGCGCTAACCTCAGGAACTACTGGTTCTAATTATTTTTGTGTCAAATAGACCATTTATCGAGGATGGCTATAGGCTATATAACATCACGCTGCAACTTTTAGGAGCGAAAAAATAATGGAAAATGTGAACAAATACGGGGAAAATTATTCATCCTTGAGGGCTTCAATGATGCCCAAAACAACTATTCCACGCGGACGAAGTCGCGGGCACAGCTAGTTAAAAAATATAAATTAACCACATCCAACTATCAGCTTCACTCATTCCTACATCCGCGACGCCTAATGCGATAAAAGGGATCTTCTAATAGCATAGGGATGCGCCGCCGGCGTCCTAGGGCCGTCACTCATTTGCCAATTGTCTGTGCTTATAGAATTTTTTATTGCACCATATATTAACTACTTGATTGCTGTGTGTTCGTCACTCTGTGAATGGTAGTAATTTCCATTGTGTGGTACATTTGGCAGACTAAAATGATGATGCGTCTGAGGCAGTTTTGTTTTGTGTTATATACATTCATACATACATAAAATCACGCCTCTTTCCCGGAGGGGTAGGCAGAGACTACCTCTTTCCACTTGCCACGATCTCTGCATACTTCCTTCGCTTCATCCACATTCATAACTCTCTTCATACAAGCTCGGCTATTCTATTTGTTTTGTGTTCTTTGTAAATATTATCGATCAATGTTTACGCATTAAGTGATCAGGAACATACTAATATACCTACCTATAACATACATACATATGGTCACATCTATATCCCTTGCGGGGTAGACAGAGCCAACAGTCTTGAAAAGACTGAATGGCCACGTTCACTTATTTGGCTTAATAATAGAATTGAGATTCAAATAGTGACAGTTGCTAGCCCATCGCCTAAAAAAGAATCCCAACTCAGACAGAGACTACCTCTTTCCACTTGCCACAATCTCTGCATACTTCCTTCGCTTCATCCACATTCATAACTCTCTTCATGCAAGCTCGGCGGTTTCGGTTACTTTTGACCTGACCCTTTACCAGGACGTCCTTAATTTGATCATGAACGTACCTACTTAGTATCTCCTTTTCATTTACGCAAATGCAATATCTAACTGATAATATGATTAAGGATATTAATAATTATTATTTATCTATTAAATCGGCTAATGTTTCACAGTAAGTAAACATTTTTTAATCTTGATGACGTGTGTACAATCAAACTATTATTAAGAGGCTTAACTGGTAGTTATAGGTGTTGGTCTGTCTAAAAATGTAATAATAAATACTAATCTATATACGTAAGTATTTATTATAAAATACAGTATCGTTGAGTAAGTATCTCGTAACACAAGTCTCGAACCTACTTCGAGGCTAACTCAATCTGTATAATTTGTCCCGTATATATTCATTTATTATAATGGTGACGCGGAGGTCAGACGACGGTTACTCTATTCAAAAACTACCTACCGTGTGGTTCCCGGCATCAAAAGAAAAAAAGAATAGGACCACTCCCATCTCTTACTCACGGATGTCGTAAAAGGCGGGATAGACTTATAAACTTGGGATTCTTCTTTTAGGCGATAGGCTAACAACGTGTCACTATTTGAATCTCAATTCTATCATCAAGCCGACAGCTGAACGTGGCCTATCAGTTTTTTCTAGACTGTTTGTTGACTGTGTTTACCGCGCATGGAATATAGACTTGATCTTTATATCTATGTAAAAACTACCTTGGCAAATCACCTAGGCTATATAAGTAGTTAACCTCGGGCTGCAAATTGGCCCTTAAAAGACATCAATAAAAATACAATCAGTGACACTCTCAGGTGATAATGTAAAGGAGCCGAACTTGTGACGTCATGACGCTGCTGTCTCCCCCGCGCCCCTCTTCACAGCCCCGGAGCCCTATAAAAGCGCGCGCGCACACCCTCCGCCTTTGGGCTACTCTGTAGTAGTCCAAATAGTGGTCCTATTCTTTTTTTTATTGGAAATAGAATGTATAATAGAAGATACAAACAAACATATAATATTATTAGTTTGAAATTAGAACAGTGGTATGGGTCGCATATTCATTCAAAACTTTACTAAGCCTTAAAGTTATACATACATATATATATCTTTATCCTACGGGGCAGACAGAGCCTGCTTTGTCTTTATAAAGTGAACACATTCCATCATTAAGCCAAACTTTATTGTTAAGTATTGCTTAGTGATGGAATTACGATTCATAGAGTGACCGGTTATCTATTGCAAAAAGCTTCATTAGATAAAGCTTCATAGTACTAAATGCTAACGGGATTCGGTATATAAAAAATGGAAAATAGATAATCTGAGATGGACAAACCATAATTTAAATCAGTGCAAGTCAGATTTATCATTATAGCCCTTCCTCTTCTTCGCCAAAGAACGCACAGTCGTTTCACATCATAACACGTCATTAACTTTCTCATTTTCCCTCCTGCTTTATATCAAACGGAATTAATGATAATAATTATCATTATAGCGGTCTTAATAGATACGGGGGCGCACTCACTCGTCACAGCGGTAATGGCCGGTATCACGCGCGATTAGCGAAAACTTTTATAGTCCATCAGGGCAAGGAAATGCGTGCACACGTTAAAACTTAAGAGGATTTGTTATATGAATAAATAAATATATACGGGACAAATTACACAGATTGAGTTAGCCTTGAAGTAAGTTCGCGACTTGTATTACGATATATTAACTCAACGATACCTACTATATTTTGTAATAAATACATAAATATGTATTAAACATTCAACACCTAGGTCAATAAGAAAAATTTAATTCCTCATCATGCCCTGGTCGGGATTCGAACTCGGGAGATACTATATCGCAGACAAGCGCTACCACTACGCCACAGATGCCGTCAAAATCTATGGAGTACTAAGGAGATGTTGTAAAATCCTTTCTTAGACATTTTACAGTTACAATATAAGTTCTTTAGACCCAATGGTTGACTGGTAGATAATGCTTTTAGCATTAAGTCCGCCAATTGTGCTATACATTTGTATTTTGTGCAATGAAGTTCAAATAAATAAATAAATATATTTTCCAATCCATATTTTTGTTATCAATTAGGGATGATGTGTTATATAACCATTCCTATCGCTGCCTTGAGAACGTCATAATTGTTAAAATAAAATGTCATTAAAAAACGCTTCTGTAAGTCAAGTAACTGCACGAAGCGACTTCGTCTAATCCCGTTTCAAGATAAACCTAATCTAGCTCAGATCAGAGTAGAATCACTAGGTAAATGTCATTTTTCTTGAGCACTATGAACCGGCCTACTAAACTAAATATACTTTCCCCTGGCGTTAGTCTCCCGTCAAAATAACCACGCTAATTATGTTAACTATATATTAATAAATAAAACTGTCGAGTTTATTTTTATCAATAATATCTTACGCAAACAATACAGACAAATTTGTATGCTTAGCGAACGAACACGTTATACAAATAGTTACTGCGAAAATAAGAATTCTTTTTTCAGCCTTATAATACAATTTAGCTTGTTTCGACATAACATAGTCCATGTTACATGGAAATTATGAAAGTGAAATTATCGATCTTATCATCTACCTTATTAGTTTTAAAAAAATGGAGGAAAGCATGGTTTAGGTGAAAACGTCAAAACAATGGTTATGTTTATTTTAATCTGTTTAAGAACATGATCGCATTTATTAATATAAGAAGATAATAAATAGATGATGGATCCTAATCAAATATTACTAAACCTAGTGCGTTATTTAAAATCGGTGATGTAACTATAAATTACATGATTTTATTCTGCCACTTCTCAACATCTGTTAATCCAAAACATCGAAATTCATAAAACTGAGAAAAATGAGAGAAATTACGGTAAACTAGCTTAAAATATAAAAATAATAAAACATCAATGTGAATGTGAATGAGAATGGGAGTTTGGGTTAATACTACACACGTAACATCCAAATATAAAATTGCCAGGTTTTTCCTTGTCTTCAGCCGCAAAGTACTCCTTCCACAGCTGTTGAAAATGCTCCCAATCTATCGTCTTCCTGCCACCAGCCATCTTGTTAAAACACTCGATCGATTCTCCTCTGTCTAATCCAAATGATTCATACAAACTTGAGAACTCTTCGGCATCAATTTCACCGTCACCACTTGTGTCTTCCAGCCAAAATGTTAATTTGCAATAAACGTTTTGCCATTCACTTGCATTTGTTGGATTCTTAGCGTATTTGTCCCAAAGAGCTATCCATTCTTCCTTGCTAACTTCTCCGTCATTATTCTCGTCAGCTTCTCTCTGCAGTCCCTCCCAGATCTTCAGCATCTTCTCTTTCAATATCGTGTGTTTCTCATCGCCATGTTTCCAACCTCTTTTCGCTGTAATCTTAGTTATTGCAAACTCGAAATCTGCTTTGTCTATTGAGCCACTTCGGTTCGCGTCAAAAAATGCATTGTAGACATGCAACAGTTTCTTCTTTCGAAAATCTGATACCATTTTTTCTATTACAGTTAACTTACTTACCGATACGCACTCACACACAATTCTTCCCTTTTTCGTTTAGTTCAGATCAATATTTTTATCAATTTTTTTTTGTTTCTTAAAGCTAGTGAGATGTAATATCACACATATTTGAAATGATGTTAATATGTCCTAAAAGGTTTATATACTCGAGATGATTAGCTTTATCTTTATCTTAGTTGTAAAAAAACAATTCCTAATCCTAGTAATGGAGTGTATTATCAGTACTAATGCTTATTTTATCAATAAATTACACTGATAAGATTAACGATTTATCGAAAATTCGTTAGATTCAGTCGTTAATGATAACGGAATAACGACTGATAAACGAACATTTTGGCATGTTTTTATTATTTTTTAATTACGATAAATATCATATAATAACATTTCGTAATTTAATTAAATTATTTTTACTTAAAGTTTAGTTCCAAAAAAGTAGTTAAGATGTTTTCAAAAAATTTATAGTCACAAAAAAAAGTTATCCAATGTTTAGATAAGTATCGGAATATTAACACAAAGACACAAAAGTTTAATAAAAATTAACAACTCAAATAGTATACACCTAAAACAGTAATGAAAATAAGTCTATCCCCACCCTTTCGCAATAAAAAAGTGTATGTAAGTAGAAAGATTATAAATGCCGTGTGGTTCCCGGCTCAATACAAAAAAGAATAACACCACTTCATCTCTTTCCCATGGATGTCGCAAAAGGCGACTAAGGGATAGGCTTACTAACTTGGGATTGTTTTTTTAGACAATATGCTAGCAACCTACTGTCACTATTTGAATCTCAATTCTATCATTAAGCCAAACAGCTGAACGTGGCCTATCAGTCTTTTCAAGACTGTTGGCTCTGTCTACCCCACAAGGGATATAGACGTGACCATATGCATGTATGTAGGCAGATAATCTTGCGACAATCCGCGGTTAGCGCACGTGTCAGTAGGACGTCCGAGAGACGCGACGTGTAATACATCAAAGTACAGACAAAAACAAAGAGGCGAGGCAGACGGGACACTTTTACATACCACGAAGCGGGTGCCATTACATACATACATATTGTCACGTCTATATCCCTTGCGGGGAAGACAGAGCCAACTGACATGATACATACATACACATACATAAAATCACGCCTCTTTCCCGGAGGGGTAAGCAGAGACTACCTCTTTCCACTTGCCACGATCTCTGCATACTTCCTTCGCTTCATCCACATTCATAACTCTCTTCATGCAAGCTCGCCGGTTTCGGGTACATTGGACCTGACCCTTTACCAGGACGTCCTGATAAATTGATAGAATTGAGATTCCATTATTTTCTTTTATTCTAACTTCCTATTCTTCTATTAAAGAATAGCCCTTAACCAAGGTCTCAACTATATTTGTACCAAGTTTCAGCATTCATAAAATTTGTTAGAATTAGAGACGAAAGAGTACGTCTCTTTCATTGGACTACTTTTGATGTTTTAATTACAAACAAACATACATATAATCACGTCTATATCCCTTCCGGGGTAGACAGAGCCAACAGTCTTCAAAATACTGATAGACCACGTTTAGCTGTTTGGCCTAATGATAGAATTGAGATTCAAATAGTGTCAGGTTGCTAGCCCATTGGCTACTAGAAGAATCCCAACTAATATAATCACAAGCAAGCCTTTCCCTTAGTCGCGTTTTACGACATCCATGGCAACGAGATGGAGTGGTCCTATTCTTTTTTATTGGTACCTGAAACCACACGTGACTTAATCACTACATAGTATAAAACAAAGTCGTTTTTGTCTGTTTGTCTGTATGCTTAAATCTTTAAAATTACGCAAAGGATTTTGATGCGGTTTTTTGTAACAGGTAGAGTGATTCAAGAGGAAGGTTTTTATGTATAATTTTTTCCGAATTTTGCACCCGTGCGAAGCCGGGGCGGGTCGCTAGTTACAAAATAAATGAAATCGTCAGCTTCATAGCTATTCAACCAAAACATTAAAATCGATTACAAATAAAAGTAGCAAGTCCGCCTTGGCCCAAAGAGATACATAGAAAAATCCCTTTGTTTGTCTTTCGGCTTAGAAGCCCTGAGGCAATAGGAAATTGTTCCCTTTATACGTGTGATATTACGCTAGCTTTAATTTTACGTTATTTTTATTTTGCTTGCAATTTTTCCGCATTTTGTTTTGGTCACAGACTTTCAAACCATTTGTGTTTCTTTTTTTAATTTATATTTTAATAATGAACACGCTAAACTGTACAATTGCATTATCTATATGGAAAGTTAAGAAAATTTCATATATATTACTAGCTTTCGCCCGCGTCTCCGCCAGTATGAAAAGTACTCTATGTTCTTTTTTGAAAGTAATTATGTACAATAACACATATTTGTAATTCACTATATACCTAAATGTATGAAAATTTAAATGGAGATCGAGGATTTTCACGTGATAAATGGACAAACAAACCAAATTTCACATTTATAAACAATTTGTTTCATAAATTGTGATATTATAAATAAATATAATAAAAAATGTAAATATTTTCAGTCATGTTTCCATATTTTCAAACTCCGTGATCCAAATTTTAATTCTTTTCATATTTCAACTTCCGCGCGCTTACTGTTTGGTTTCGTTTCATTGTTTGCTATCGTGAGTCAATATTTTTTGTGTATTACTTTATGATTTTATTAAAATTTATCTCAATTTGAAATAACACATGTTAAATTATTAAAATTTTTGTAACACGTTATAGAACCAAGTCTCTGGCATTTATGTAAATTAAAATTATATTCTACGTTATCCACACTAATAATAAAGAGGAAAGATTTGTATTTTTGTATGTTTGTGTGGAATAAACTCAAAAACTACTGGTCCGATTTTGATAAAATTTGGCACAGATATAGAATAGACCTTCAAAAGTGACATAGGCATAAATTTGTTTTGAAATTAATTTATTTCAAAATATAAAACACAAAAATATGTCCACCCGTGCGAAGCCGGGGCGGGCCACTAGTGAGAAATACAATGTATAGGAATCGCTTGACCTTACCTTCCACCAAGACGTCCCCGGTTTGATTATGGTAAGCGTGTATTAGTAGGTTTATCTATTAATTCTTCCTCTTCTTAATATTTTCTTACTGTATTGACGAGCTCAGTGTGATTTGGGCAATATTATGTTATTCATTAATTATTATGCCGTGTGGTTCCCGGCACCAACACAAAAAAGAATAGGACCATCTCCATCTCTTTCCCATGGATGTCGTAAAAGGCGACTAAGGGATATGCTTACAAACTTCGGATTATTTTTAAGGCGATGGGCTAGCAACCTGTCACTATTTGAATCTCAATTCTATCATTAAGCCAAATAGCTAAACGTGAACATTCAGTCTTTTCAAGACTGTTGGCTCTGTCTACCCCGCAAGGAATATAGACGTGACCACGTGTATGTATGTATGTATGTTCATCAATTAAGTAGATTTTTATGATTCGTTAATTTCTAATACTAACCGATACTCTTACGGTGGGGGAAAACATCGTGAGGAAACCTGCACATTCGGGATGTGTAACCATGATCGGTCCAATACAGGTTTGAAGCAAAGGTTGTCGACTTCAGACGGGAGTCGCGTCGTGTAAAAACCTGACTCACCCAATCCAGGATCCATGGTCAAATGCATACCCCGTGCTCCTCTCCAGAGTGGTGAGGATGCAACCGGAACTAAAGCCAGAAGGAGGAAAATATGTCCAAATGTGTGTATGTTCGATAGGCAATTACTCTTAACAAATAAACTAGTCATTCGCGCAGAATTTAGACCTCACGAACACTGATATTTTACAAAACTGTACATATCTTATCTATGCCGTGTGGTTGGTGCCAGGATCAATAAATAAGAAGAATAGGACCACTCCATCTCTTTCCCATGGATGTCGTAAAAGGAGACGTAAAAGGAGTCTTTTGATGACTGTTGGCTCCTTGCGGGGTTGTTGTTATGTTTATGTTATCTCAAAAACGACCGAACCGATTTTGTTGGCCTACGAACTTGAAAATTCCATTGACAGATCCTATATACCTTTTAAATTTCATCAAAATTAGACGAGTATTCCAAAAATTATTACTTTTTAAACATACATACATACAAAAAGGTTTTTCACCTTTGATTTGTAGATCTTACTCGTTACCCTAGCACGATAAATGAGTACGCGTGATCTGTCCAAATATGTATGTGTGTGTATGTTACATACTCATCTCCCAAACGAATGCTAACCCATGAATCAGCGTTATCAGGCATCGCAAAACAAAAACACATTACATCGCCAAATTGGTTATAATATGAAAACGCCATTTCCGCTCAATTTATTGCCCGTAGCTGAGGAAGGCTTGTGTTATCTATACTAATATTATAAAGCTGAAGAGTTTGTTTTTTTGAATGCGCTAATCTCAGGAACTACTGGTTCGAATTGAAAAAAATATTTTTTTGTTGAATAGACCATTTATCGAGGAAGGCTTTAGGCTATATAACATCACGCTGCAACTATTAGGAGCGAAGAAATAATGGAGGATGTGAAAAAAACGGGGTAAATTATTCATCCGTAAGGGTCTCAATGATGCCCAAAATAACTATTCCACGCGAAGTCGCGGGCACAGCTAGTGATTTTATAGGATTATAGTTGCTTTACCTCCTTTTTATCGATTTGGTTGTAACATCTTATACTAGCGAGCCGACCCGGCTTCGCATGGGTAGCATTTAAACATATAAACCTTCCTCTTGAATCACTCTACATACATACATACATATAATCACGTCTATATCCCTTGCGACGTAGACGCTGACAGTCTTGAAAAGACTGAATGGCCACGTTCAGCTATAAGGCTTTGTGATAGAATTGAGATTCAAGTAGTGGCAGGTTGCTAGCCCATCGTCTAAAAGAAGAATCCCATCCCAAAGCTAAGCTTATTTCTTAGTCGCCTTTCACTATATCCAGGGATAAGAGAAGGAGTGGTCCTTTTCTTTTTAAGTACCGAGAACCACACGGCATAAAAATAATTTAACACTACATTATGCTCTTAGCTAAGATATATATATATATATATATATATATATATATATATATATGTACATATATCTTAGAACTGAGCTGCAATTGGACAGTTTTGAGAGACAGGCGGACATGACGAAACTATGAATGATCATTGATCATCTCATCATTGACAACTACTCCATTAAAAACTCGAATAACTACAATCTCAACTCCATCATTAAGCCAAACAGCTGAACGTGGCCTATCGTTCTTTACAAGAATGTTGGCCCTGTCTACACCACAAGGGATATAGACGTGATTATATGTATGTATGTTCACTTTTATTCTTGGTTCATACAACGCCTAAAACAGCTCTGTCAGTTCGCTAACAAAACAGTGAGTTACGACCAATTAAACCACGGTTGAATACGTCTTACTGCGGTTTATGGGGGGAAGTAAACGTATAATTGATACAATTTTTTTTTTGCTATACACACCCGTAATTACTTGTTTCTGTAACTGATACTTCGCAAGATTTATTAATGTGCAAAATAAATTGCTGTTACTGTTTCAGATTTCATTCACACCAAATAAGTATATTTATACGAGTAGATTGTGAAAATGTGTTTGTTATAATTTCTTTGTAACGTTTTCACGAATTGAACTTATACAAAAACTAACGACTTATAATAAACTCTTTAACAGGATGGAAGTTAGCATAATTATAGAACGAAAAATCTAAAAGCCACGCGTTAAATTAACGTAAGTAATTAGCGTAAGTATTAACGTAAGGATTGTTAAACCAAACTTTTGTTAAATTCATCACGAAGTTTAGTAATCGTTAACAGCATGCAAACAAAACGCCCTAACACAAGATAATCATCAATTTTAATCAAACTTGATGCCTCTTACAGCGCCACCTAGCGTCAATCAAAGATAGATTTGTTCCAGCTGTCGTAGTGACGTCACTTGTTCCAATAACGCCTAATGACGTGACGACACATGGCGTAATCGGTGACCACTTAATAGTGCTATTTCATAATAGACACGGGTGCACCCTAACTAGTTCGTCAGTATAGAATGTTTCTTCATTCATTCATTCCTATAATCACGTCTTTATCCCTTGCGGGGCAGACAGAGCCAGCAGTCTTGAAAGACTGATAGGCCTTAGACGGATAGAATGTTCACTTGAGCAGAATTTTTCATGTTACAATTATAGCAATGAACTACATGTGGTGTGTGCATACGCCTAGCCTATATCTGTCTTACATACATATTGTCAAGGGGTAGACAGAGCCAATAGTTTCGAAAAGACTGAAAGGCCAAACATTCAGCTCCATGGCTTAATGATGGAATTACAAATTTAACTTTTTTGTGCCATATCTGAACAAAATGAGCTTAAGTATTCGTTTCATAAAAAAAAAGAATGCAATTTCTGTATACATGATATTCATTACATCAAAGTGCCAGATATATTTTGTACTTTTCAAATTTACTTCCTCGACAAAATATAAAGTTTACTCATATTAAATAGCAGTAACCATACAAGGTTTTAATTTCAAAATGGCTACAAATCCTTCCCATATGTTGTGACGTCGTGCCGCTGCAGACTCCCCTGAGCCCCTGTTCGGAGCCCGGGAGCCCTACAAAAGCGTGTGCGAGCGCCCCGCGTCTTCGTATTTGGACTACTACAGCGCTCACCAAATTATCCGCTCGCTATCCTACGGTGGCTACTTGCTGGATCTCGTGTCTATAAATAAATAAATATGGACATACGGGACATATTACACAGATTAAGTTATCCTCGAAGTAAGTTCGAGACTTGTGTTACGAGATACTAACTCAACAATACTGTATTTTATAATAAATACGTATATAGATAAACATCCAAGACCCAGGCCAATCATAAAAATGTCCTTTTCTCCTCATGCCCTGGTCGGTATTCGAACCCAGGACCTCCGGTGTCACAGACAGTGCGTACTACCGCTGCGCCACAACAGAGGCCGTCTATAGCTGAACCCACGCCCTCTTAAATATAGTTAGACTAGTCCGCTTATAAAGGTTGTAGTTATTCTACATACATACAAGTGGCAAGTAGAAAGAGGGGTAGGCAGAGACTACCTCTTTCTACTTGCCACGATCTCTGCATACTTCCTTCGCTTCATCCACATTCATAACTCTCTTCATGCAAGCTCGGCGGTTTCGGGTACTTTTGACCTGACCCTTTACCGTACAGTACAGTATCTAGTTATTCTATGGATCTTTAATTTATCTCTCATCTCTTACCTGCGACGTTTTACCTTAACGACACAATGTAACATACCATAAAAGCCGAGCAGGGCCTGTTTCCTCAATATTATGTGAATGAAACAATACACGCGACGTACCACGTCTTTCATTCGTTATTTGTTCACTGAAGGATATGCTAAGTTACTGGAATAGACAAAATTTTAAATGTCTGTTTCGTGTGGTATCCGGTACCAATAAAAAAAGGATACGGCCACTCCATCTCGTTGCCATGGATGTCGTTAAAGGCGACTTAGGGATAGGCTTATAAACTTGAGATTCTTTTAAGCGATGGGCTAGAAACCTGTCACTATTTGAATCTCAATTCTATCAATAAGCCAAACAGCTGAACGTGGCCGTGGCCGTGGTCTTGAAAAGACTGATAGTCTTTTCAAGACTGTTGGCTTTGTTTACCCCGCAAGGGATATAGACGTGATAAAAAGTGAAAGTCTTTAAACCTAAACCTATATCCCTTGCGGGATAGACAGAGCCTTGAAAAAACTAATAGGCCACATTCAGCTTTTTGACTTAATGATAGAATTGAGATTCGTATAGTCACAGGTTGCTAACTATTAAAAAAAAACCAAAGTACAACATTTTAATTATTATGTAACATTTAATTAAACAGATAGGTTTAATATAAAATCCTAACATGTAATAAAAAAGAGCATACAACTTAAGATTAATACTTCAGTCTTGAACTATATCCGTGTAGTATATTTTTAATCCGTTGTATCCACACGGCACGCTGGCAAGGCGTACCGGTACACTGCGCTAATCCTGCCTGATACCTGGAGCGTGTCCACTGACCCACAGAGTCTGTGCACAGAGCAAAGGCCAGTGATTCAATTCACTGAAGTTGATCTGGGTATATTTCTTTACCTTGACGTCACACATTCTAACACTAACAGGTTGCTAGCTCATCGTCTAGAAGACACCCAAGTTTATTAGCCTTTTTATTTATTTATTTATTAGGTACTAGCTGTGCCCGCGACTTCGTCCGCGTGGAATAGTTATTTTGGGCATCATTGAAGCCCTCAAAAATGATTAATTTCCCCCATTTTTTTTCACATTTTCCATGTTTTCTTCGCTCCTAATATATGCAGCGTGATGTTATATAGCCTAAAGCCTTCCTCGATAAATGGTCTATTCAACACAAAAAGATTTTTTCAATTCGAACCAGTTAACTTCCTGAGATTAGCGCGTTCAAATAAACAAACAAACAAACTCTTCAGCTTTATAATCCTACTACTATTATAAAGGCGAAAGTTTGTATGGATGTTTGTTACTCTTTCACGCAAAAACTACTGAACCGATTACCATTAAATTTGGTATGTACGTAGCTGAAGACCCAGAATAACACATAGGCTACTTTTTATCCCAGAGTTCCCGCGGGATTGATAGGGTTTCCATGCGGACGAAGTCGCGGGCGGCCTCTAGTATTAGTATAGATTTATTAGTTATCAGCACGTTTGAATATTTATTTGTGCCGTGTGGTTCCCGGCACTATTACAAAAAAGAATAGGACCACTCCATCTCTTTCCCATGGATGTCGTAAAAGGCGACTAAGGGATAGGCTTATAAACTTAGGATTCCTCTTTTAGGCGATGGGCTAGCAACCTGTCACTATTTGAATCTCGGTTCTATCATTAAGCCAAATAGCTGAACGTGGCCATTCAGTCTTTTCAAGACTGTTGGCTCTGTCTACCCCGCAAGGGATATAGACGTGATCATATGTATGTATGTATGTATGTTGAATATTTATCGTGTCGTATGACAATGGACCCCTGATGCCGTCACTCGCTCACCTCAGCGAGCCGGGCTTACAATGTGCTACGTCCCATTATGCATTATGCAACCGAGCAGTATGCATCGACATTGATCACGACATGTTTTGAATTATATTTTTCATATATATTCATAATCATGGCTTTAATCTTTGCGACATAGGCAGGGCCTTTTTTTTGTTATCGAAGGGGAAATCCTTTTTAAAAACAAAACCCCGGGTTTTCACCCGGGAGAGTGTGGGATTCCTGGCACTTAATATACCAGCCTACCCACTAAAACCCCCCCCGTGCGCCCTTCTTGCCAGACACAGACAGGGTCTGTAGTCTTGAAAAGATTGAAAGGTTGTAAGGCCGCGTTGAGCTATACTTATGGCTCATATGATGGAATCTAAATTCAAATTGTGACAAAACAATTTATAAGCTTAACAATACATACATACATACATAAAATCACGCCTCTTTCCCGGAGGGGTAGGCAGAGACTACATCTTTCCACTTGCCACGATCTCTGCATACTTCCTTCGCTTCATCCACATTCATAACTCTCTTCATGCAAGCTCGGCGGTTTCGGGTACTCTTGACCTGACCCTTTACCAGGACGTCCTTAATTTGATCAAGATACGTTCGTCTAGCTAGCTTTGCCCTACCTTGCCATAATTAAAAATATACTTACACACTTTACTTATGAAATTCATCTTATTAATGAAGACCCCTGAGCTTTTAAAATAACAACTGTAAATAAACGACCGATAAAACGCTTAAGTTAGAAAGAATTAATTTGCTAATGTAAATCTTAGCTTCAGGAAATAAGTTCTTGTAAACCTATAGTTTGACAAACTCAGCCATTCAGAGCGTTTTGAAGCCACGACGTTTGTCTGCTATTTCGAAAGCTTTCAAAGCTCAGTCGAAACTAAAAGTTCTTAACAAAGCGCTGCTCAGCAAATCATTACATTCGTAGCAAACTTCGGCGAATAGCTAGTTTTTATGCACTCGCTTAAGGCGATGACTGCATTTAGCTAATGAATACATTGCGATACTTTAAGATATTTCCGATTTTGAGTTAGACACTTAAATAACAAGTGAAACTTATTTTAAATAGATACACTTAAATAAAAAATGGAAATGATGTCGGTGTAAGGATTCGAAGTTCCTGTTTGGATGATCAGTTTATTTTTGGAAGGTATGATTTCAGAAATTGTAATTTGTTTTTTTTTTTCAAATAAGTATACTGAATTCCACTGCTGTCATTAAATGCATGAAGTTTTTATTTTGGGAATCAATAATTTTGGGTTCGCTACAGATTTAATATAACGAATGTGTGATGATACTATTTTCTCTGCGCTAGCATGAATAAATAAAAGCTCTGACCAAACGACTCTGTCAATAAGAATGTCTGCTAAGCATCTGTTTTACTTAGTTAAATGACGAGAAACAGTGCTGCGTACCTCTAAACGAATGCGCAGATGAATCTGATATTGTACTAAGTTTATACATACATACATACATAAATATGGTCACATCTATATCCCGTACATATTCCGTATATTGCGGGGTAGACAGAGCCAACAGTCTTGAAAAGACGGAATGGAGTTTATACGCGCTCTTAACCACGACTTCACCGTCAAGAACATACGACAAAAAAGGTGTAGTGTGTAGTGGAGGAAAGTGAGAATAGTGACGTAAATATACCACGACAGGGAATAAGTATGATATCATTTAAGACAAAGCTTACCTACGTATGACGAAAAGACCTTAGTTAGTGTGAGTTTTACTCGATCAAACGCGTCGAGCAAGTTAACACGAATTTGTATGGAATTGCATTAGTACCATCGCGTTACCACTAGATGGCGCTGATCAAATCACATACAAATTCGCGTTTGATACAAAAAAAAACTGTACGGAAGATACGGTAAAACTGGCACTAACACCTCAGATAAAATGTGAAACGGAAATATGAAAATCGCGTCAAGGTCGTCATGTCCCTAACACATACATACATACATACATATGGTCACGTCTATATCCCTTGCGGGGTAGACAGAGCCAACCGTCTCAAATAGACTGAATGGCCACGGTCAGCTATTTGGCCCTAATGATAGAATTGAGATTCAAATAGTGACAGGTTGCTAGCCCATCGCCTAAAAAAGAATCCCAAGTTGGTAAGCCTATCCCTTAGTCGCCTTTTACGACATCAATGGGAAAGAGATGGAGTGGTCCTATTATTTTTTGTATTGGTGCCGGGAACCACACGGCACACGGTCCCTAACACTGTTCACCTTAAATCCGATACTATTGTAATACTGAACAAAAGGTCGATCGCAATACAAGTTTGTTCGTCTGGCGCCGCCCGCACGCAATACTCCGAATCGGCATTGTATCGAGATATTATTCATTCGATAAAAAGTCTTCCAACATATTGCGATGAACGAATCGAGTCGATTCTTGAGATTTTCCAATCTTTTCAGTACCGTTTGCTGAGTTCTTGAATAGGGTAATCTCGGCTAAGAGTTGTGGAAACTGTTCCGTTTGATTGGAAAATATAGACGATATTATTGTACCTAAGTTACTGTCTTTTAAAATTGCTTTTTATTCCTCTTTCTTTTTATGTTTATACGAAAATTGACTTGGAACCACTAAAAGTCACAGATGTGTATCGTAACTATTAAAAGCAAAGTTGTAAAAGACCTCCTACAGCACACACTGAACGAGAACAATTTTATTTCTGCTCAAAACCACACGGTTAGTTAGTCCATGTCAATGTCACGTCTTTATTCCTCTTGGGGTAGAAATAGGTACTTTATGATAGAATTGAGTACCTAATTCTACATACATATCATCACGTCAATATCCCTTGCGGGGTAGACAGAGCCAACAGTCATTAAAAGACTGATAGACCAAGTTCAGCTGTGTGGCTTAATGAGAGAATTAATGATAGAATTAATTGCCCGCGACTGCGTCCGCGTGGAATAGTTATTTTGGGCATCATTGATTCAATAATCAAGGATGATAATTTTCCCCGTTTTTTTTTCACAATTTCCATTATTTCTTCGCTCCTAAGCATTGTGCGAGTCGAGTCAAATCATCGCTCTCGCTACACTTCAATGCTGATCTGAAAAAAACCCGGGCCAATTGAGAACCTCTTCCTTTTTAAAGTCGGTTAAAAAACGAATCTGCGAGTATACAAATATATTTCCCTTCCACTTTAGATCTTCAGCGCTGCATTTAAAGTAATGCCGATGCACTCAGCTCGTTAAATGCTGTTGTAAAGCGGCTGTTTCGATAATTTGCGTTTCATTTTTATATAATACCACCGTAGACGTAATGTTTGTAGTGGTTGTATTCTTAAGCTTTCGGATTTGAAATATTGCGAGCACTTACATAAATAAATATCATCACGTCTATATCCCTTGCGGGGTTGACAGAGCCAACAGGCTTGAAAAGACTGAAAGGCCACGTTCAGCTTTTTGGCTTTATGATTAAATTGAAATAGTGACAAATTGCTAGCCCATCGCCTAAAAGAAGAATCCCAAGTTTATAAACCTTTAACGTCATCCATGGGAAAGTTTTCTTCTTCTTCTTCTTCTATCATCAAGCCGAACAGCTGAACGTGGCCCTTCAGCTTTTCAAGAATGTTGGCTCTGTCTGCCCGCAAGGGATATAGACGTGACTATATGTATGTGACTTAAAATTAATACCTAAAATTAATATGTATCTATGTGAATTAAAATTAATATTTATTATGCCAAACATAATCGGTACTATTCGTCACCTGGGGGATTTTTTCATGAATGGCAATTCATAATCATCATAAGTTCATGAAGAAAAATTATTCATCCTTGAGGGTTTCAATGATGCCCAAAATAACTATTCCACGCGGACGAAGTCGCGGGCACAGCTAGTAAACAATAAACAGTATATTGATAAAATCTAGATTTTTTAAATAATTGGTAAAAAATGTAAAAAAGAAACACCAGATATATTATTTCTAAAAATATATTTCAATATAATAAATCTATAATACATCGTTATTAATATATTAATTAATTAATCAGCGTTTAAACAAAACATGCGTCGATACTCAAAAACATTAAATATCAGTTCTGTTAGGGAAAATGTCTTTGGAGCAAGTAGGAAGCCAAATTAATATAAAAACAGTTGGACTGAGACAAAAATCGAGGAATAACATAGGTATATAAAAATAAAAATATTAAATTATATTGTTTACGCCTGGCAATTTGAAAATAGTGACAAATCATCTGCCAATGAGATGTTTATTGGACGAATTGTCAGTAGTCAGTTTTACAGCAGAATTCTTCAAAGGCGAGAGACAAACTTATTATTTGCAGGTGGTATAATAATCGTGTCTAGGGATTGGACTGAAAAATTAAGTTTGTTTTTTTTTGTTGCGCGTACGCAACAAAAAAAAACAAACTTAGTTGTGTTGCCCAAGTAATACATATCAAATTGCATAGCAACTGGTATTTTGTGCATGATGTTTAAATACACAGTTAGACAAAAAATTATTAATCATATTTTTAGATTCGGTACCAATTTAATTATTATTTTTTATATATACTATACTATAATTTTTTAATATTTTTTATGTACTTACAGAATTAACAATACCATAGTTTTATTATACATATAGGAAAACTGGCTTCTGTGCTTTGTAAAATTATAGACTATAATTTAATTATATTTAGCAAACACAATACGTATTTATATGGAACATAATATTATTTCGCAAAACTGCTGGACTCCTGTCAATTAAGGAGTACAGTGGCGACATCACTAACGTCACACACCAACTGTCAATCATAGCGAAGAAAATGACGCGCTCAGCCAATAGCAGCGAAGAGTCTAAATCGCGCAAACAAAGATTTCACGGATTGGAGATTAAATGCAAACTCTGACACAAAATAGTCTTTCACGCGGTCCCCCAGGCATCACACCAGCCTGGCGGAAGTTCTTCCCTTTGGTGGCGGTCGAGCCGAATCATCGCTCCCGCTATTTAAGATTTTTGGTTAATAATGCATCAATCCATACTTAACCTAACCACATTTCATCAAAGGCACCTTCAGAAAAATGTTAACTACTTGTCTAACATTATTTATTAACAATTTTATAATTGATAATAGGAGATGTGAAGCGGGCCAATGTTCGGACGAACAAAAGTATTTACTTTAATAATGTATCTGTATGTAAAATTATATTATAATTGCAAACAAAATCGTATAACTTTGTACGTTAAATATATAAGAATTGTGAGCATTATTTTTACATATATCAACCAAGCCTGTAAAGAACTTTAATTCACACTTACGTATTCTGTGACTTTTTCATACATAATTAGAATTTATATATTTTTATACAGAGAGTACTCAATTTATGGTTACTTATGTAATACACACATTATATTTTATCTTCGAGACAAATAACGTTTAAATAAATTAGAGGAAGCCATTTAAAACACCTGCATTTTTTAAAGATTTCATACATATTTTTTAAACTTTACATTTTTTATTGTTGGGTTTATTCCTATTTGAAACTGTTAATTTATGTCTCATCCTACTTTATTATATTTATTTAGATCAAATATAAAAAATTTAAATATTTATTTAACAAAAAAAAAATTATTTTATACTTTCCATTCGAATAGCATCTTTAGTATGTTTGACAGGCCACCTCGTTTAAAAAATACACACAATTTTAAAAATAAATTAATTTAAAAAATTAAAGTCTACCATAAGTTGCAGCCGGCTAACAAATATGCCACAGATAACATAAAAAATTTAAATCAAACTACATTTAAACATCGAACAATTTCGAAAACAAAGTACATACATACATAGCTCCAAAGAAACATTTTATTCTCATCGCATATAGACTTGTAACTGGCCAGCTAGTTGCAGCAACACCTTGAGGCCGGGCAAGAAAGACGCCACGGTGGCGAAGTCCGGGCCCGTGGCCAGAGACGTGCTGAGCTGCGCGGCGAGGTCGTATTCACCCCGCTGTGCGTGCGAGACGCAACCGTGGAGCGTGCTCAGCGCGTTTTCTGACAGCTGTGGAATTTCATTTTTACTATTATTTTTATGCGTACACTCAGGAACCTGAAACGTATGTTAACGGCCTCTGTGGCGCAGCGGTAGTACACTTGTCTGTGACACCGGAGGTCCCGGGTTTGAATGAGAAAAAAACTTTGATTGAATGTTTAAAAATTGAATGTTTAAAAAAACTTGAATGTTTATCTATGTCCATCCTGTCCGCTATCATCTTCAGGACTCTGTTCAAGTAAGTAATTATAAAGAATAAGTAAATAAGTAAATAATTAAGTCCACTCACCCTATAATCTCGAAGTAAATCGTACAACGTTTCAAGTCTTCTCTGAACGTCATCCAATTTCCTCTTGGTTTGCTGTAAAAAAAATAAATTCTTACCAAAAACGTTGCAAAAGTATATTATTAAGTACCTACATATGGACAAAGAATAATAAGAATCCTTGTATGATGACGATGACATTAAAAAAGCATAAACATAACATTTAATCACGTCTATATCCCTGCGGAGTAGACAGAGCCAACAGTCATCAAAAGACTGAGAGGCCACGTTCAGCTATTTGGCTTAGTGATAGGATTGAGATTCAAATAGTGATAAATTTAATAAATACGATTATATTAATCTCATTATGAAGCCATAGAGCTGAACGTGGCGTTTCGGTATTTGCGAGACTGTTGGTTCTGTCTACCCTGCATGGGATGTAGACGTGGTAATTTGTGTATGTAGGTAGGATGTCGTAAAAGGCAACTAAGGGGTATGCTTATAAACTTGAAATTCGATGCGCAGTATGTTCATGTACAATAATAATAATATGTTACGAGAAATATATAAAAACAAATGCAACTAAAACTCCACTCTTCCTGTACCTACTAATTTATAACTTTACATTTACGGTAAAACAATTACAAAAACATTTAAAAAAATCTGGTCTTATATGTTAACAATAGCTCTTTTTTTGTATCTCTCGATCGTCACTATTTTATTTTTGTTCTGCCAGCAAAACTATCTTTAGAATAAATAATAATAATAATAAAAAGGTTGCTTATTTCCAAACAAATACAAATAAAATTTTGAATTTGAATCGAATTTGAATACCAAGAATTCTTTTATCTATACATACAATCTCGTCTTTATCTCTTACGGGGTAGACAGAGCCAAGAGTCTTGAAAAGACTGATAGGCCACGTTCAGCTGTTTGGCTTAATGATAGAATTCAGATTCAAATAGTGACACGTTGCTAGCCCATCGCCTAAAAGAAGAATCCCAAGTTTATAAGCCTATCCCTTAGTCGCCTTTTACGACATCCACGGGAACGAGATGGAGTGGTCCTATTTCTTTTTTTTATTGGTGCCGGGAACCACACGGCACTCCTTCACTTCTTCTTTTATCTAATAGCGTAAAGTATAAACTTACTGGGTTGGGCGCCCTGTCGGCGCATTCTTTTCTCAAGCCATCGAATACAGACTGGAGTATGATATGTTGTTCAGGTATCGGCGACTTCTCCTGCGGCTCGGCTATTTGAGCGACCGGTGCTGGACTTTCTACCTGTGAGGAAATTTTATGTATGCTAATATTATAAAGCTGAATTTGTTTGCTTGTTTGAATGCACTAATCTCAGGAACTACGGATTCAAATTGAAAAATTCTTTTTCTGTTGAATAGACCATTTATCGAGGAAGGCTTTAGGTTATCCTACTACTATTATAAAGGCGAAAGTTTGTATGGATGTTTGTTACTCTTTCACGCAAAAACTACTGAACCGATTACCATGAAATTTGGTATGTAGGTAGCTGAAGACCCAGAATAACACATAGGCTACTTTTTATCCCAGAGTTCCCGCGGGATTGATAGGGTTTCCATGCGGACGAAGTCGTGGGCGGCCTCTGGTACTATTATAAAGGCGAAAGTTTGTATGGATGTTTGTTACTCTTTCACGCAAAAACTACTGAACCGATTACCATGAAATTTGGTATGTAGGTAGCTGAAGACCCAGAATAACACATAGGCTACTTTTTATCCCAGAGTTCCCGCGGGATTGATAGGGTTTCCATGCGGACGAAGTCGCGGGCGGCCTCTAGTATTACATAACGCTGCAACTATTAGGAGCGAAGAAATAATGGAAAATGTGAAAAAAATGGGGAAAATTATTCACCCTTGATTAATGAATTAATGATGCCCAAAATAACTATTTCACGCGGACGAAGTCGCGGGCACAGCTAGTCATGAATAAAATGTAAAGCAAAGAACCTGTATGAAGGGATTGATTGATATGAATAATGAAGAGGGGGAGACGTTCTAGCAAATAGTCAGGTCAAGAGTGACCGAGACGAGCTTACATGAAGAGTTATGAACGTGCATGAAGCGAAAGAAGTATGCAGGGATCATGGTAAGTGGAAAGATGAGTTATCTACCTATCCCACCGGGAATGAGGCATGATTTATGTATGTATGTATCTAAACAGGCAAGTGGAAAAATGTAGTCCCTGCCTATCGCTCTGGAATAGAAGAGTGATCATTTGTATAAAATGATGTAGCAACATCTATAACCAGTTATAACTGATTTTTAACAGCCACGTTACGTTACACTATATATATAAATAATACAAGTATTACATTTTTTTAGGCAGACGGATCAGTAGCACGCTGGTTTTCAGTCGCTCAGTGACCACAGGCTGCCCTCACCGTAATAGCATCGGTTAGTATTCAAACTAATGTACATAACTATTTAAATTGCAAATAATTTTAATGTTTCAAAAATAGTTGATAACTCTGTTGGATTTGGCCGATCAATTCATTACCTGTCTGCTAAAATTCTGCGGCGGGACGCCATACTGCGGCGCGAACTGTTCGTAGCCGTACTGTTGCGATTGTTGCGGCAACTGTTGCTGCGACTGTTGCGGCAACATCGGGTTGAGCGGCACGTGCTGCGGCTCGGCGCCGAACAGGGGGTGCGTGATCGGCGCCGGCGCAGACGATACTTCTGGTTTTGGCTGGAAATTGTTTCATAGTTACAGGTGGTTCGATATTTTTTTATGTTAATTAAATTAATGTAGGTTATTGTGAATGTATCACCAAAGTCCTAATTTTTATTTTGTCACCGCAAATGTATGAGGTCAGAACTCTACTTACCCAACCTACTTTTCTAATGTGGCGACATCACTAATGTCACACACCAACTGACAATCATAGCGAAGAAAATGACGCGCTCAGCCAATAGCAGCGAAGAGTCTAAATCGCGCAAACAAAGATTTCACGGATTAGAGCAAAAATATATCCTCCGACTCAACATCGTCTGTCGCGCAGTTCCCCAGGCATAACACCTAGCCTGGCGGAAGATCTCCCCTTTGGTGGCGGTCGAGCCGAATCATCACTCCCGCTACAGTACCATTAATTCCTAGCGCTACGCGCGCCACTAAAAGTTTACCACCAGATACATATCAAAAGAAACACGAAATATCTGTAACTAAGTTCATTCAAATCCAACATGGCGGGAAGTATAACACACGGGAATTAAAGATAATCGAAAATCAACAGTAGGAAATATAGTTGTTAGAAAAATAATACAAAAAATACTATAAGGCATTATAGGTAGACCTTTTCTTTAACAAACATTTGGGACACACCAAAACCAATTTATAAACGCTATTAAAAAAAAAATACAAAAAGTTCATTCACAAAATGGGGAGAAATATATTCACACAATAAATCGACAAGACATCAGTCTGTATGAGTTTGATCAAACCAATGCCTCACTCTCCAACTTCAAACTCATGCGTTCTAATGCGATCATAGAATAAAATTTTGTTATGCATGTATAATATTTGTCAGAATCAATATATGTGCTACTTGTAAAAATAAAAATAGATATCATTATTAAATTTCAAAGGAGGTGCACTTTTAGGGACACTAAGCGTTGAAATTCAAAACTTTTATACATTACTATGGGACACTTACAATATCACTTAATGTCATATCTTTTCATTTCAAAACCTTGGTTGACGTCAAATAAATTCCTTAAAACACAGTCTGCTCGGCCTACCATGTATTGTAGTAACAAATCATAATTTAAAGTATTTTTACGACTACAAATTTTCACGACATGTTGTTTTTCATTCAGAATTCAGAAACTTGGCTTATGTTTCAAAAAGCCATCGTACTAATTCTTTTATACAATGCATTGTAACACAACTTTATTCTATGACGCCGGCTACCTCGTCCGCATGTCTTCTATGGTCTATTATATGACCCCACTGCCTCGTGCCGGCGTGAAGGGCGGACATTTCTCCTTGTAAGATGGGCTGGGAAACATTACCCGTCTATACGTATGTATAGATGTATATGTATGTATATACATACATAAAATCACGCCTCTTTCCCGGAGGGGTAGGCAGAGACTACCTCTTTCCACTTGCCACGATCTCTGCATACTTTATTACCCGTCTATCTTTTATACCTATATATAAAAGAGGGCTCTGACTGACTAATTAACTAACAAATCTGCCAAAGCTGGGTAGATAGATATGTGAAAATACACATGTAAAGTCCGGTCGCCGAGCAGAAACGATTTCGTACAATGACCTATAGACTGCTAGAGATAAAAAAAATCGGTTGTCTGTAAAGTCGGTTTACTGACGATAGTTGAACGTGGCAACGTCTTAAGAAAATACTGATGGAATGGTAGCATGTGCACGCAGGCGCATCGCTCACTCGAGTAGGAGAGAGACGGATATCGAACGCTGCCGAACGCGAAGACCGATTTGTCTCTCGTTCCGCGCTCTCGCTTGTTTCTTTTAGGCGATGGGCTATCAACCTGTCAATATTTCAACATCTGTCTACCCCACAAGGGATATAGACATGATTATATGTATGTAAGTATGTTGATTGAAGAAATCTTTTCACAGCATGAAATCTAGATTAAAAAACAGTATTTACCTTCGGCTTAGAGCTAAGCATAGGCGGGTCATTCCACCCAGGCGGGACCGGCTTACTCTGCACCTGAGGCGCCGATTCTACTGGCTGGGGATTATAATACCCTCCATTTACCGCCGGATTCGGTTGATTAGAGATCGAATTCATTTGATTGCCCATCGGATTCATTTGATTTGACATCGGATTCATTTGATTAGACATTGGATTCATTTGATTAGACAACGGATTCATTTGATTAGACATCGGATTCATTTGATTAGACATCTGATTCATTTGATTAGACAACGGATTCATTTGATTGGCCATCGGATTCATCTGATTGGTTGGATTCAACGGATTAGGAACGCTGGAACCGTACTGGTCCGGTATTGGACTGTTAAAGCCTCCGTAAGGCTGCTGTTGGTTGTTGAAACTGTATTGATTGTAAAGAGGCGCCGATTGGACGGAGGGATCCACTTTGTACTTCGATCGGGAGGTGATACCGCCTGTAATGAAAAATTAAATAAAGTAAAGTAAATAAATATGTACGGAACATAAACACACAAATTGAGTGAGCCTCGTAGTTAGTACGAAACATACCTATATTACGAGATACTAACACAACTATATTTTATTTTATAATAAATACTTATACAGGGTGACTTTTAATTCAACTGCATAAATTTTAAAAAGTGTCAAAATCCACGATCCTAAATACGTCATATCACCCCGGCCGGCGGAAAAGCGACGCATAAGATTCAGAGGTCAACGACACAATTCATTCAGCTGATCTCGACAACTCTGCACTTTACTTGGTCTTTACGATTAGGCTAGAAAAATTATTTATTTTTCAGACATTTATTAAAAAAAAATCTAAACATAAATTTAAAAAGAGATATAATTTGTTTAAACTCACCGCTCTGTGGCCCGACACTGCCCGGTCTCGGTGGTTGAGGTGGATGCGTAGGTGGTTGCGTGGGCGGTTGTATCGGCGGTTGTGGGTGGTACCCGGGTTGCGAGTGTGTCGGGAATGCGGCCGGAACAGAGGCTTGTTGCCACGACTGAGGTTCGTACGCCGGTGGCACTGTGGTATATTAAAAAAAAAGCTTTCGTCATATTTTTCTAACCATTATTACAATCTTAATAGTAATCTTTTTTTTTCAAGTTATTTTAAATTAAACCTTTCCAACCGATGCGATGGACAGGACATTGAAATTAATTGATACCACATAATAAAAAAATCTACCTATCAAGACTGTTTACGTTATTTCAGTACCTTAAGAAATGTGCTATACAAAATTTCTTTGATAACTCGTAGTAATCCACTTATGTCATTGTTATCTAAGACCAAAAAAAGTTTTGTTTATATATAAATTAATAAAAGGAAAAGATTCTTACAAACTGTATTCCACGGGAAGCATAAAAGAAAAATTATGTAAGGTAAGTATTACTTGAATACTGAATTTGGACATTTGATTCATCTAATAAGGCATCGAAATTAACCGATTTACCATCTGATTCAACTGATTAGCCAGCGGATTCAACTGATTTGCCAGCGAATTCAACTGATTTGCCATCAGATTCAACTGATTTGCCAGCGGATTCAACTGATTTGCCAGCGAATTCAACTGATTTGCCATCAGATTCAACTGATTTGCCATCAGATTCAACTGATTTGCCATCGGATTCAACTGATTTGCCATCAGATTCAACTGATTTGCCATCAGATTCAACCGATTTGCCATCAGATTCAACTGATTTGCCATCGGATTCAACTGATTTGCCATCGAATTCAACTGATTTGCCATCAGATTCAACTGATTTGCCATCGGATTCAACAGATTCGCCATCGAATACAACTGTTTAGACTTTGGATAGAACACATACCGGCGCTGTATGTGTTGCTGACGTCACTGTGCGCCAACACGTGGGAGCCCTTGCGCGCGGGGGCGGCGCGCGGGCGGGGCGCGGCGGCGGCATTCTGCTGAGATAAAATATAAATAAATACGGTTAACAGAAACGAAACCAATAGAAAAAAAGAATAGAACCACTCCATCTTTTTACCCGTGGATGTCGTAAAAGGCGACTAAGGGATAGGCTTATAAACTAGGGATTCTTCTTTTAAGTGACAGACTAGCAACCTGTAACTTGCGAAGTATCTATATTCTTATCTGGTGGGGCGAAATTCGTGTGGCAATAATTTCTGACTTCGCGTGGGTGAAGCTGTAGATGGCGCTAAATAAAATGAAGGTGCAGGTAGAAACTAGTAATTCTTAATACCTGTGTGTAAGCTTGGTGTCCTCTCTGAACCAGCCCTAATGCCCGCTGTAGCCGCTCCTTCAGGTCGCTGTCTATCCCTACTTCTAGTATATTGAGCGCGCTTTGAAGGCACCCTTGAGACACCAAAAGCAGAGCATATTCACTCAGAATTTGGTAGATTTTTCCGCCCGGCTGTGAACGAAATAATGTTTTTATAATTTGTACCAACGGAAGATAAAAATAATAGACTTTGCACCTAAAAATCGCATCGTAAGGCAGTATTTTAAGTGATACAAGCGATTCAAGTGCAGAGCGTGAAATATGCGTGCACAGGTTCAATCCTACCTCAAGGTGTGCGGGGGAGCGTGGAGCACACACTGACCTGTATCTGCCTGCGCCGGGCGCGCTGTGTGCGAGCCGCGGGAGGTGTGCGGGGGAGCGTGGAGCACACACTGACCTGTATCTGCCTGCGCCGGGCGCGCTGTGTGCGAGCCGCGGGAGGTGTGCGGGGGAGCGTGGAGCACACACTGACCTGTATCTGCCTGCGCCGGGCGCGCTGTGTGCGAGCCGCGGGAGGTGTGCGGGGGAGCGTGGAGCACACACTGACCTGTATCTGCCTGCGCCGGGCGCGCTGTGTGCGAGCCGCGGGAGGTGTGCGGGGGAGCGTGGAGCACACACTGACCTGTATCTGCCTGCGCCGGGCGCGCTGTGTGCGAGCCGCGGGAGGTGTGCGGGGGAGCGTGGAGCACACACTGACCTGTATCTGCCTGCGCCGGGCGCCGGGCGCGCTGTGTGCGAGCCGCGGGAGGTGTGCGGGGGAGCGTGGAGCACACACTGACCTGTATCTGCCTGCGCCGGGCGCGCTGTGTGCGAGCCGCGGGAGGTGTGCGGGGGAGCGTGGAGCACACACTGACCTGTATCTGCCTGCGCCGGGCGCGCTGTGTGCGAGCCGCGGGAGGTGTGCGGGGGAGCGTGGAGCACACACTGACCTGTATCTGCCTGCGCCGGGCGCGCTGTGTGCGAGCCGCGGGAGGTGTGCGGGGGAGCGTGGAGCACACACTGACCTGTATCTGCCTGCGCCGGGCGCGCTGTGTGCGAGCCGCGGGAGGTGTGCGGGGGAGCGTGGAGCACACACTGACCTGTATCTGCCTGCGCCGGGCGCGCTGTGTGCGAGCCGCGGGAGGTGTGCGGGGGAGCGTGGAGCACACACTGACCTGTATCTGCCTGCGCCGGGCGCGCTGTGTGCGAGCCGCGGGAGGTGTGCGGGGGAGCGTGGAGCACACACTGACCTGTATCTGCCTGCGCCGGGCGCGCTGTGTGCGAGCCGCGGGAGGTGTGCGGGGGAGCGTGGAGCACACACTGACCTGTATCTGCCTGCGCCGGGCGCGCTGTGTGCGAGCCGCGGGAGGTGTGCGGGGGAGCGTGGAGCACACACTGACCTGTATCTGCCTGCGCCGGGCGCGCTGTGTGCGAGCCGCGGGAGGTGTGCGGGGGAGCGTGGAGCACACACTGACCTGTATCTGCCTGCGCCGGGCGCGCTGTGTGCGAGCCGCGGGAGGTGTGCGGGGGAGCGTGGAGCACACACTGACCTGTATCTGCCTGCGCCGGGCGCCGGGCGCGCTGTGTGCGAGCCGCGGGAGGTGTGCGGGGGAGCGTGGAGCACACACTGACCTGTATCTGCCTGCGCCGGGCGCGCTGTGTGCGAGCCGCGGGAGGTGTGCGGGGGAGCGTGGAGCACACACTGACCTGTATCTGCCTGCGCCGGGCGCCGGGCGCGCTGTGTGCGAGCCGCGGGAGGTGTGCGGGGGAGCGTGGAGCACACACTGACCTGTATCTGCCTGCGCCGGGCGCGCTGTGTGCGAGCCGCGGGAGGTGTGCGGGGGAGCGTGGAGCACACACTGACCTGTATCTGCCTGCGCCGGGCGCCGGGCGCGCTGTGTGCGAGCCGCGGGAGGTGTGCGGGGGAGCGTGGAGCACACACTGACCTGTATCTGCCTGCGCCGGGCGCGCTGTGTGCGAGCCGCGGGAGGTGTGCGGGGGAGCGTGGAGCACACACTGACCTGTATCTGCCTGCGCCGGGCGCGCTGTGTGCGAGCCGCGGGAGGTGTGCGGGGGAGCGTGGAGCACACACTGACCTGTATCTGCCTGCGCCGGGCGCGCTGTGTGCGAGCCGCGGGAGGTGTGCGGGGGAGCGTGGAGCACACACTGACCTGTATCTGCCTGCGCCGGGCGCCGGGCGCGCTGTGTGCGAGCCGCGGGAGGTGTGCGGGGGAGCGTGGAGCACACACTGACCTGTATCTGCCTGCGCCGGGCGCGCTGTGTGCGAGCCGCGGGAGGTGTGCGGGGGAGCGTGGAGCACACACTGACCTGTATCTGCCTGCGCCGGGCGCCGGGCGCGCTGTGTGCGAGCCGCGGGAGGTGTGCGGGGGAGCGTGGAGCACACACTGACCTGTATCTGCCTGCGCCGGGCGCGCTGTGTGCGAGCCGCGGGAGGTGTGCGGGGGAGCGTGGAGCACACACTGACCTGTATCTGCCTGCGCCGGGCGCCGGGCGCGCTGTGTGCGAGCCGCGGGAGGTGTGCGGGGGAGCGTGGAGCACACACTGACCTGTATCTGCCTGCGCCGGGCGCCGGGCGCGCTGTGTGCGAGCCGCGGGAGGTGTGCGGGGGAGCGTGGAGCACACACTGACCTGTATCTGCCTGCGCCGGGCGCGCTGTGTGCGAGCCGCGGGAGGTGTGCGGGGGAGCGTGGAGCACACACTGACCTGTATCTGCCTGCGCCGGGCGCGCTGTGTGCGAGCCGCGGGAGGTGTGCGGGGGAGCGTGGAGCACACACTGACCTGTATCTGCCTGCGCCGGGCGCGCTGTGTGCGAGCCGCGGGAGGTGTGCGGGGGAGCGTGGAGCACACACTGACCTGTATCTGCCTGCGCCGGGCGCCGGGCGCGCTGTGTGCGAGCCGCGGGAGGTGTGCGGGGGAGCGTGGAGCACACACTGACCTGTATCTGCCTGCGCCGGGCGCGCTGTGTGCGAGCCGCGGGAGGTGTGCGGGGGAGCGTGGAGCACACACTGACCTGTATCTGCCTGCGCCGGGCGCGCTGTGTGCGAGCCGCGGGAGGTGTGCGGGGGAGCGTGGAGCACACACTGACCTGTATCTGCCTGCGCCGGGCGCGCTGTGTGCGAGCCGCGGGAGGTGTGCGGGGGAGCGTGGAGCACACACTGACCTGTATCTGCCTGCGCCGGGCGCCGGGCGCGCTGTGAGCGAGCAGCGCGCGCAGGGCGAGCCGCGGGAGGTGCGCGGGGGGGGAGCGGGGCGCGGTTTCGAACGAGCGCGGGCTGAGCGCACACAAATAACTGAGCGTGCGCGCTTCAGCAAATGACGGGTCGGATTCTTTTGAGAGCTTGTCGCCGAGCATTTCTAAAAAAAAAGCAATCATTCGTGTTTAACAAAAACCTCGCGGCCACAGTCTTCGATCAAGTAATTAGGTCCTTACATTTGTGAAATTGGCGTTTTCTTGTACTGGTCACTTCAATCTCAAATTTCTCCCCTTTGGTTAAGAATTCCAAATTAAAATTTACACCGCCATTTACACATGTAGGATTTGTGTTTCGTTAACAGTCATTCGTTTTTATTTTCTTCTGTTTTTTTTTCTGTTTGCGTCACTCATTTTACAAAATGGAAAACTTTAAATATCGCGTTATTTACGAGTACGAGTTGCACCGTGGCACCAGTGCTGCGGAACCTGCTCGGGGTTATTGATGTACAGGGTGACTTTTAATTCAACTGCATAAATTTAACTGTTAGGTGTACTCATCTAGAGGATTTTTAAAAAACGTTAAAAGAAAAATATCGGTTCATATTTCAGAAAGTACGAAAAAAAATAAAAGTATCAAAATCCACGATCCTAAATACGTCATATCACCCCGGTCGGCGCAAAAGCGATGCGTAAGATTCAGAGGTCAACGACACAATTCATTCAGCCGAGCGATCTCGACAACTCTGTTCTTTACTTGATCGTGATACTAGAAAAATAATTTATTTTTCAGACATTTATTAACATGTTTAGTTTTAATTTCTTTTTGTAGTATTGCTCTTTAATAAAGCGTGTGACGTAGTTTTTGAGGGTTTTTTAAATGTGAAAATGATGACGTTTAATTTAAATAAAAATAGGCTCAAACAGCTCAGAAGCATGGGTATATTCTATGTTTAAAAGGATGCAGTTGTTTTAAATGTCACCCTGTATATGTCGCAAAAGGAAACACAGTGACTTTTGGGTTCCAATGTTTTCGTTCTGGAAATATCGACCTGCAGAACAAGCCCCTTGGACGGCCGGAGACCCTAGTTGATAATAAAGAATTAAAGGCCATTTTGGAAGCGTTACCATCGCAAACCTTGTCCAAGTTAGCTTCAGGCTTCGGTGTTAGTGATAAAACTATTTTAATCCACTTGAAGCAAATTGAGAAGATTAAGAAACTTGAAAGGTGGGCACTTCACGAATTGAGTGAAGCAAAACCGGTAAACGCGTGTCGACTGCTGCGTTACATTACTTACATACAAACATACATAAACTCACGCTTTTTTTCGGAGGAGTAGGCAGAGACTACATCTTTCAACTTGCCACGATCTCAGCATACTTTCATAATCCACATTCATAACTCTCTTCGTGCAAGCTCGGCGGTTTCGGGTACTCTTGACCTGGCCCTTTGCTAGGACGTCCTTAATTTGATAAAAATACGTTCGTCAAGGTCTTCCCACTCCGACCTTTCCCTCCACACTCCTCTTGTTTATCTGCTTAGTCAACCTGCTTTCATTCATCCTCTCCATATGACCAAACCATCTTAACATACTCGTACCCTTTTCTATTCCTGTAACTACATCTTCTTTGACATCACAACATTCCTTTATCTTGTTGTTCCTTACTCAATCACACCTAACTTTCACTCCCATACATTAATGTCGGGACCAACACGTATGTACAGTCAGTCGAGCCTTTTTGGACAGAAAAGAAGAACAAGAAAAGAAGACTGCCATGTTCCCGGCGTTCACTCTCCTTTCAATATCACTACTACATTACTTAACCGGCACTATAATGAAAGGTTTTTAAATCAAATCATTACCTGTGATGAAAAGTGGATTCTCTACGATAATCTGAAACGTTCATCGCAATGGCTAGACCCTGGCCAGCCAGCCAAATCCTGCTCCAAGCGAGACTTGACCCAAACAAAGTTACTTGTAAGCGTTTACTGGACTAGTGCCGGTGTCTTCCATTACAGTTTTCTCAAATCTGGCCAGATGATTACGGCAGACGTCTATTGTCTGCAAGTGCAAACTACAATGGAAAAGCTAGCTGCTAAACAAGCGAGGCTAGTCAATCGCTCCACGCCACTGCTGCTTTACGACAACGCTAGACCACACACTGCACAACAGACAGACATACATACATACATGCATATGGTCACGTCTATATTCCTTGTGGGGTAGACAGAAGTCTTGAAAAGACTGATAGGCCACGCTCAGCTATTTGGCTTAATGATAGAATTGAGATTCAAATAGTGACAGGTTGCTAGCCCATCGCCTAGAAAAGACTCCTAAGTTTGTAAGCCTATCCCTTAGTCGCCTTTTACGACATCCATAGGAAAGAGATGGAGTGGTCCTATTCTTTTTTGCACTGGTGCCGGGAACCACACGGCACAACACAACAGACGGCTGCAAAAATAGAGGAGCTTCAATCGGAATGTCTAAGACATCCACCGTACTCCACGGACTTTCCTCCAACAGATTACTATTTTTACTGAAATTTGGATAACTTCTTCCAAGAGTAAAAATTCAACTCTAATAGGGCAGTCCAAACCGCATTCAAACATTTTATTGATTCTTGTCCGAATGGTTTTTTTTAGTAAAGTTATCAGTGAAATACCTATAAGATGGTAAAAGTGCATAGATAATAATGGTTCTTATTTTGATTGAGTAACTATATTATATTAAAAAATATTCGACTTTTTCTTCCTATACAAAACGCCATTTCGTATGTAAGGACCTAATAAACACAGTTTTAAAAGGCCCCAAGACTCGGATATATAGACTATCCGCTATAAAATACTCATTTCGTTTTATCTGATAAAGAATTCTTAACGTGACCTTTCTCCAATACGTTCCAATTTGATCAAAGTACAGAATCTGTAATGATAAATTTCTTGAATAAAGTCACAATTATCTAAACTTTTTTCAACGTTTCCATTCATTATTTCTTTGTATATTTATATCGTTAACTTACTCATAACTAAACCATCCAAGTCTCATCTCATATTCTTCAAATTCCTTTACTACATACATACATATTGTCACGTCTATATCCCTTGCGGGGTAGACAGAGCCAACAGTCTTGAAAAGATCGAATGGTCACGTTCAGCTATTTGGCTTAATGATAGAATTGAGATTCAAACAATGACAGGTTGCTAGCCCGTCGCCTAAAAGAAGAATCCCAAGCATATAAGCCTGTCCTAATAACCTTTACTCACCACAATAATGCGCCAAGGCTTCTCCATCGCAATGCGTGATGAGAGCCGCGAGGGTTTCCCGCCAACTCCTGGGTGAGCTGCCTTCAACCAACTGATCCCATTTGGACTGCAGCAAGCTACCAGCCAGGAGGGAGACGGGATCTTGGGCAGTTTGATTCAAGTGGTATTTCTGGACTTTGTATAGGAGCTCTTGACTGCCTGTAGAAGAGATGTGATGATATTGACATAAAGCTGATTACATCAATCCAATAATGCCGGAGGTTCTCAAATATTTATTGGGCTGTATTCATTTCATCATTCTCAAAGCGTTTGTCGGCAGGATTATTGGCTATGCATTACCAAAAGCAAAGCAGTAGCAGAGACAAAGTGTCAGTGACAGTGCTGCCTCTATCGAGCAAACGACGTACTAACAGGGTTCATATTGTACCTATTTATAAGCAGTAACTTTAATTCAACTGATGTACTCTTTATGATATGCGATAATGATTTTATAATTGAATTGAATTGAAAAATCATGCAACGCGAAAGTTTAAAAGGTTTCATACTTACCCAAAGAAGCAATAATAAGTGCGTCAGCCACCCTTTTCGCGTCCAAACACAATTCAACAGCTTCTTCCAAGTTACCACAGACTAATGCGCGACAGATTAAACTTGTCGAATCTAGAACAATACACATTATCTATACTTATATTATAAAGCAGAAGAGTTTGTTAATTAGTTTGTTTGAACGTTACGTTAAACGTTACGTTAATTAGTTTTTTTTCAGGAACTACTGGTTCAAATTGAAAAATTCTTTTTGTGTTGAATAGACCATTTATCGAGAAGGCCTTAAGCTATATAACATCACGCTTCAACTATAAGGAGCGAAGAAATAATGGAAAATGTGAAAAAAAACGAGAAAAATTATTCACCCTTGAGGGCTTCAATGTCCAAAATAACTATTCCACGCAGACGGAGTCGCGGGCACAGCTAGTTACACCGACACTCCATTATCGTACATATATAGAAGCGCCGGTGGTCGAATCGGTAAAATGCCCGGTAAAAATGCGTGATAAAGGCACAGGTTCAAATCCAACTTCGGCCATGTACCAATGACTAATTTCGAAGTTAATATGTACATTAGTTTGAATACTAACCGATGCTCTTACGATGAGGGAAATCGATGTGCAACCTCACGATCTAATACGGGTTAGTTTCCCCTGAAAAGGTTGCGGAGGTCAGATGGGAGTCGCTTCGTGTAAAAACCTGACTCACCCAATCCAGGATCCATGGTCAAGGGCCCCGGGCTCCGAGTGGTGAGGATGCAATCAAGACTATAGCCAGGAGGGAGACAAGACTCTTAACCCGAATCCCCAAGATACAAGTTAGTCTAGATTTTTCTCTCCCACCATTTCTTATAAAGTTATTAACAGTTCATTCACACTATACTTGCATATTTGACATTTTATATCAATCAGCTTATCACGTGAGGCGTGAAATGAAGAGACACAATTTCTTCACCAATTTTAAATTAAAACTAGCTGTCCCGGCAAACGTTGTTTTGCCATATAAATATTTTTTAAGTAATTTCTATGTTTAGGGTGGACAACCCTTAACACTTAGGGGTATAAAAAATAGATATTAGCCGATTCTCAGACCTACTGAATATGCATGCAAAATTTGGTTAAAATCGGTAAAGCCGTTTCGGTAAAGCCGTACGGAGACAAACATTGTGACACGAGAATTTTATATATAAGATAGAGGCCGCCCGCGACTTCGTCCGCATGGAAACCCTATCAATCCCGCGGGAACTCTGGGATAAAAAGTAGCCTATGTGTTATTCTGGGTCTTCAGCTACCTACATACCAAATTTCATGGTAATCGGTTCAGTAGTTTTTGCGTGAAAGAGTAACAAACATCCATACATCCATACAAACTTTCACCTTTATAATAGTAGTAGGATAGGATTAAATTATGATTTTTATTTACCTTCCCCATTTGGTATAACCACGTTGTTGACGGCGGGTGCCAAGTCCAAATTGGCCAGTTTTCTTTCTATCAACGCGTGGACGTCCTGCAAAAGATGATTTAACTTTAGTTAACACAACTCATAACAAATATCTATCCAGATTTCTTTTATTATAATAATTATAATAATATATCCGGCACTTTAGAATAGAACCACTCCATATATTTCCCATGGTTGTCGTAGAAGGCGACTAAGGAGTAGACTTATAAACTTGGGATTCCTCTTGTAGGCGATGTGTTAGCAACCAGTCTCTATTTGAATATCAATTGTATCATTGAGCCATATTACTGAACGTGGCCAATTCTTTTCAAGACTGTTGGCTCGGTCAACTCAGAATGTTGCCAGGGAGAAACCTACCTTATAACATGTTTCGAAACGTCTCATTTTTCAGACTTACCTCCTGTAGACAAATATGTATCTTATTGATACAAAAAGTAAGTGATAAGAATATATATGTAGGAAAAGTATATTTCTTGGTCGTCGTGTTAAATGCCAAAAGCTGTGTTAGTTGTAAAAGTAAAGAAGTAAGTATATAAGAATTATTAAATAATTACATCGGAAACATTATATTTTCAATCGTGAACTCATTATATTGTGTATGTAGATCGATATATAATAAGATATGAACATTTATTTATGTGTGATTTTAAACGCGCGTCTATAACAAGGTCAAGAAATCTTTCCACGCTGTTCTAGAACGTTCCATACTTACCGAGACATCAGTGCTGGTGTCTGTGGACAACTCCGCCTCGGTCTCCGTGGACTCGCCCTGCTGCGCACAAGCAGTTGCAGACAGTTTACAGGATAGTGGAGTGAGATTATTGTAAGTTGGGAGAGGTTAAGTATTGTGAGACTTAAGTGTAGAACAATCGGAGTCTGGAGTATGAATTTTTTAAAGTTTTGTTAAACATTACAATGACGATATAATGTAATTCTTTTTCTATCCTTCGCACTGGTAACAGTTTTGTTATTATTTTTACTACGGATTTGAAAATGTCAAATATATTTATCTCGTTAAAACTTTGTTAAGGCATATTTTTCAAGTTTCGACTGGCACAGAATGCCATGTGGCATTAAGTCCATTAGTGTATTTTAATAAATTTTATGTAAAAAAAATACAACTATACTAAAGACTCTGATCATACTATAAGGATAGTATTGACTTTGTAAATATTATATGTGGTTAATTGACATGCAAGAGACATACACAGTTAAAAATATATAAAGAGCTAGTACAAAAATGTAAGTTTGATAAGAAATTGTTTAATAAATAAGGCATTAGTTAAGGTAGGTGTTTAAAGCGAAGTTGCCTTTGAAAAACTAGCGCCCTCTAGTGGCGAAAACAATGCGTTTTGTTAATCTCCTTGATCGCAGTCAGTCTTTCAGAAACTCAACAACAAAGCGCCGATGGTCCAGTGGTTAAATTGCCCAGCTCAAATACGCAAATCATGCGCGTCGGGGCACAGGTTTTAATCCTACCTCGGCCATGTACCAATGAATCGCTGAGTTATGTACATTAGTTTGAGTGCTAACCAGTACTGTCACGGTGAAAGAAATCATCGCGAGGAAACCCGCACATTCAAGCAACTAAATGTGTCCTCATGATCGGTCAATACAGATAAAGTTCTCCTGCAAAGGTTGCGGAGATCAGATGGGAGTCGCTTCGTGTAAAAACCTGACTCACCCAATCCATGGTCATACCCCGGGCTCCTGAAATGACCATGTTCATTTCACATGACCCGCATGGGATAACGTGATTATAATGATATAATAATGTATGTATTTTCTGACGGCCTCTGTGGCGCAGCGGTTGTGCGCTTGTCTGTGACACCGGAGGTCCCGGGTTCGAATCCCGGCCAGGACATGATGAGAAACGAACTTTCTCTGATTGGCCCGGGTCTTGAATGTTTATCTATATAAGTATTTATTACAAAATATAGTATCGTTGAGTTGGTATCTCGTAACACCTGTCTCGAACTTACTTCGAGGCTAACTCGATCTGTGTAAAAAAATTATTTTAAGATGTCGTGACTCATTCCTAAGCACTTACCCGGCTGAGACCGACGATATCCGGTTGCGTGACGTCACCTGAACTCTTGAACTTGGACGGTATGTCGTCTTGTTTGAAACCTGTCAAGAAAAATATTCAAAATTCAACTATGTACATTTGTGAAGGGTGACATTCAGCGCACTCATATATACTAGACGCGCCCGCGACTTCGTACGCGTGGAATCAATCCCGCGAGGACTTCGGGATAAAGAGTAGCGCTCAGTAGGAGCCGACCAAGGGAGAGGCTTCAGATATAGTTACCCAGCAAGTCTAACAGCTCGCCGCGGAAGCTGGGCAGGAAGCTGGCTCGCAGGAAGAACCACATGTAGCGCTCGGTTTGGTCTGAACTGGCGTCTCCTTGCTGCCGGCAATACCTGTAGACATACATACATAAAATAACGTTTATTTCCCTTGCGGGGTAAATAGAGCCAACAGTCTCGAAAAGACTGAAAGGCCACGTTCAGCTGTATGGCTTCATGATGGAATTGAGATTCAAATAGTGACAGTTTGATAGCCCATCGTCCACAAGAAGAATCCCAAGTTTATAAGCCTTTAGTCGCCTTTGACGACGTCCATTAGAAAGATATGGAGGGAACCCCACGGCACTTTACCATTAAATAAACAATATTACTTCAACTTACTCTGCTAGTTGTTCCGTGGCCGACGGGTCTTGACTGAGACAGGAATTCAATATGGCGTCCACTTCCGCCGCTTTCTCCACGATTTCCGGCTCGCTCACAACCTGACAACAATAACTATTTGTTAGAAACTTAATTTCCTTCCTGTTTACTAAGGGCCATTCTCCTGGCATAAGTCCCAGTTCCATAATTTCCGACAATACGTACATTAGTTTGAATACTAACCGATGCTCTTACGGTGAGGAAAAACATGGCGAGGAAATAGCTGCACATTCAGACAACTGGTTGCTATGATTCAATACTGGTTTAGAATCCCCTGTAAAGTTTGCAGTGGTAAGACGGGAGTCGCTTCCTGTAAAAACCTGATTCACCCGATCCAGGGTCCATGGTCAAATGCATACCCTGAACTCCTTTCCAGAGTGGTGAGGATGCAACCGGGACTATTTATGTATGTTTATGAATAAAACAATTGAGTATTATTTTGTTTACTTTTAAATTGACGGATTATTTATGTATTTGCCATTTTCTGACTGACTGATAGAGAATGCTATTAACATTAAGTCCGCCTATTTAATAAAGTTTTAAATAAATAAATATATGTAACTAGAAAAAGGAATAAATTGGATAATATAAATAAATAAATATATACGGGACAAATTACACTGATTGAGTTAGCTTCGAAGTAAGTTCTTTGAGACTTGTGTTACGAGATACTAACTCAACGATACTATATTTTATAATAAATACTTAATATAGATAAACATCCAAGACCCAGGCCAATCAGAAAAAGTTATTTTCTCATCATGCCCTGGCCGGGATTCGAACCCGGGACCTCCGATGTCACAGACAAGCGTATTACCGCTGCGCCACAGAGGCCGTCGAATTGGAGAATTTATAGCCTTAGATAATGATTAATAGTAAACTTTCTTTCTTGACTTTCGACCAGCATAGGGATAATTCAAGCTATACAAATCCTACTACTATTATAAAGGCGAAAGTTTGTATGGATGTTTGTTACTCTTTCACGCTACTACTAAACCGATTACCATGAAATTTGGTATGTAGGTAGCTGAAGACCCAGAATAACACATAGACTACTTTTTATCCCAGAGTTCCCGCGGGATTGATAGGGTTTCCATGCGGACGAAGTAGCGGGCGGCCTCTAGTAATAATATAATAAAGGTTTAAATATAAAATTGATAAAAATCATACTTGACTGATGTAGACATGTCTCTGCGTGTCGCCTTCTTGTGAACTTTTGCCGAATGTCAACAGTTTCCCGCCGAACTGAAAAAATATAATAGGTTAGTTCACTTTCATACATATAGTCACGTCTATATCTCTTGCGGGTAGACGGAATCAATCATCTTGAAAATATTGATAGGCCACGTTGAGCTATTTGATTTAATGATAGAATTAAGATTCTAATAGTGACAGGTTGCTAGCCCATCGTACAAAAAACGAATCTAAAGTTTATAAGCCTATCCCTCAGTCGCTTTGTACGACGTCCATGGGTCCAAGAGATGGCGTGGTCCTATTCTTTTTTTGATTTAGTGCCGGAAACCACACGGCACTTTTTACGACATTTTCAATTTCATACTAATCGATTATTAATGTAGATTCGTCCACGATACACATTTTAAAAAGTCTTCATATGTAAATTGATGTCCGGTGAAAATGCTGCAGTGTAGTTTGTTCCACCGCTTCTTTCACATATGCGGTAGTAGATATACATACATGCATACATACATATGGTCACGTCCTTTTTTAGGCGATGGGAAGAATCCCAAATTTGTAAGCATATCCCTTAGTCGCCTCTTACGACATCCACGGGAAAGATATGGAGTGGTCCTATTCTTTTTTGTGCCGGCGCCGGGAACCACACGGCACCAACACATTATATATAATTACTCACAGCGAACTTCCCCCTGGCGGGCCTCCGCAGCCAGCGCGGCGCGGCGGGCAGCTGCGGCAGCGGCGCCGGCGCCGGCCGCGCCACCAGCGGCAGCTCCCCGAGCGACGCCGCGCCGAACGACTCCAGGATGTTGCTGCTCTGGGCGGCCGTGCTCTGAATGAGCATATTTCAAATATAACAAATATACAGGGTGACATTTAAAACAACTGCATCCTCCTAAACATAGACTATGCCCACGCTTCTGAGCCGTTTGAGCCTATTTATATATATATATATATATATAAATGTCTGAAAAATAAATTATTGTTCTTGTATCAAGATCAAGTAAAGTAGTTTATAGTCCTGGCTAATCGCAACAACACTCGGCTCTAATGTGTAACCGATATTAGAACTCAAAAGTGTTAAGAAAAATGTCAGTAAACTAGTCATTAGCCCCAAAAATATAAAAATAGAGGTTGTTACTCCAAAAATTTTCGATTCATCACAAACATTTATATTTTTTTACTCGGTCCATTCACTATCCAACTAACCATTTTAGCAGCGGCTCCTTCTAGCAGCGCGTGTACATCGAGCTGATGAAGAAACTGGCAGAGCTTTTATGAAGAGTTTCCTCGTGACACCCACATTTATTTAATTGACGAAATATTCGTATTGAAAACATTAGTTTTACATTTATTCATGTTTTTTTTTTAATGTAGACGTGGACGAATGCACTTTGCATTCGTCCACGATTAAGATTTAAGAGATCTATCTATATTTGTAAACTGACGTAGGGCGAAAACGCTGCAGTATAGTTTGTTCCACCTCTTCTTCTACACACGCGCTTTGGCAGCGGTAGTAGTTACAATTACATTTAACTGACGTGTCATCAATAAGTGACACCTAGCATCCTATTCTGGAAATAAAGCTATTATATCCTAGACCCTGAGAAGACCTAGACGAATGTATTTTGATCAAATGAAGGACGTCCTGGTAAAGGGTCAATCTTGCATGAAGAGAGTTATGAATGTGGATGAAGCGAAGGAAGTATGCAGAGATCGTGGCAAGTGGAAAGAGGTAGTCTCTGCCTTCCCCTCCGGGTAAGAGGCGTGATTTTATGTATGTATGTATGTGTGTATGTATGTATGTATGTAAGTATGTATGTGTGTATGTATGTAAGTATGTATGTATGTATGTGTGTATCCTAGAGCTCTGGATGGTCCCCTCACCGAGCCGCCGGCGGCGCCGCCCAGCAGCGAGTGCACGGCGAGCTGCTGGTCGAAGGAGCTGGCGGCCAGCAGCGCGGCGGCGCGCGGGCTCCACGCGGCCTCCAGCAGCCACTGCGGCTGCCGCGCCAGCTCCAGCAGCAGGCGCCCGCCCTGCGGACAGCTTCGGTTCCAGGCTTGTCTCATGCCGCGGTCTCAACCAGAGAAGAAGCATTGAACTATCTTTAGATACTGCAAGGCGTCTTGTCTGGTCGATGTCAAAACCAGACAAGTCAAGACGCATTGAACTATCTTCAGATACTTCAAGGCGGCTTGTCTCATGCCGCGGTCGCAACAAGACGAGACGCATTGTACTATCTTCAGATACTTCAAGGCGGCTTGTCTCATGCCGCGGTCGTAACCAGACAAGAAGCATTGAACTATCTTCAGATACTTTAAGGCGGCTTGTCTCATGCCGCGGTCTCAACAAGACGAGACGCATTGAACTATCTTCAGATACTTCAAGGCGGCTTGTCTCATGCCGCGGTCGTAACCAGACAAGAAGCATTGAACTATCTTCAGATACTTTAAGGCGGCTTGTCTCATGCCGCGGTCTCAACAAGACGAGACGCATTGAACTATCTTCAGATACTTCAAGGCGGCTTGTCTCATGCCGCGGTCGTAACCAGACAAGAAGCATTGAACTATCTTCAGATACTTTAAGGCGGCTTGTCTCATGCCGCGGTCTCAACAAGACGAGACGCATTGAACTATCTTCAGATACTTCAAGGCGGCTTGTCTCATGCCGCGGTCGTAACCAGACAAGAAGCATTGAACTATCTTCAGATACTTTAAGGCGGCTTGTCTCATGCCGCGGTCTCAACAAGACGAGACGCATTGAACTATCTTCAGATACTTCAAGGCGGCTTGTCTCATGCCGCGGTCTCAACCAGACGAGACGCATTGTACTATCTTCAGATACTGCAAGGCGTCTTGTCTCATGCCGCGGTCGCAACAAGACGAGACGCATTGAACTATCTTCAGATACTTCAAGGCGGCTTGTCTCATGCCGCCGTCTCAACCAGACAAGACGCATTGAACTATCTTCAGATACTTCAAGGCGGCTTGTCTCATGCCGCGGTCTCAAAAAGACGAGACGCATTGAACTCTCTTCAGATACTTCAAGTCGGCTTGTCTCATGCCGCCATCTCAACAAGACGAGACGCATTGAACTATCTTCAGATACTTCAAGGCGTCTTTTCTTATGCCGCGGTCGCAACAAGACGAGACGCATTGAACTATCTTCAGATACTTCAAGGCGGCTTGTTTGGTCGATGTCTCAACCAGGCAAGACAAGACGCATTGAACAATCTTCAGATACTTCAAGGCGTCTTGTCTCAGTCCGTGGTCTCAACTAGACAGGACAAGCGCATTGAACTATCTTCAGATACTTTAAGGCGACTTGTCTCATGCCGCGGTCTCAACCAGACAAGACAAGACGCATTCAACTATCTTGAGATACTTCAAGGCGTCCTGTCTCATGCCGCGGTCTCAACCAGACAAGACAAGACGCATTCAACTATCTTGAGATACTTCAAGGCGTCCTGTCTCATGCCGCGGTCTCAACCAGACAAGACAAGACGCATTCAACTATCTTGAGATACTTCAAGGCGTCTTGTCGGCCCGAGGGGCTCGGGCCGTTGAGACCTCGACCAGACGAACAGCTATTACATACAGCGACAGCTAGTTCAAGACGTCTCGTCTGATCGACGTCTTAGTAAATATAAATATAAACGGGACAAATTACACAGATTGAGTTAAACTCGAAGTAAGTTCGAGACTTGATATAGCGTTACAAGATACTAACTCGAAAGATACTATATTTTATAATAAATACTTATATAGATAAACATCCAAGACCCAGGCCAAACGGAAAAAGTTCTTTTCTCATCATGCCCTGGCCGGGATTCGAACCCAGAACCTCCGGTGATACAGACAAGCGTACTACCGCTGCGCCACAGAGGCCGAATAGTCCGAATCGATTGTCTTTTTTTTTCATTAATACGTCAGTCGGTTTTGTTCATCTAAATGTCAAGTCAAAGTGTCTGTCTGTCCATGGAGGCTGAACGGCCGCTACACGGTCGTTGAGACTAGTTCCAACTCGGCGAAGAAATGCACTTTCTCGCGTCCAGCTTCCTCCTGCCCTATCGCTTTTTCGCTTTTCATTATGACGTGAAATGAAACAGCGATAGTTCATCGCGCGATGAAAACCGTGTCGCGCGTGTCATGCTACAAGGGCTGACGTTAGCCACGATCGCGTCCTGACGTCTGAATAGCGATGGGCTAGCAACCAGCAAACACCAGCAACTTGTTTATTATGTCTTTTATTTATTTACCACATACATACATAAATATAGTCACGTCTTTATCCCTCGCGGGGCAGACAATCTTGAAAAGACTGAATGGCCACATTCAGCTATTTGCTGATGATAGAATTGAGATTCAACTACAGTGACAGTGACAACTATATATTACTATATGTATGTATGTACATACATCAATATACCGTGACCGCTGGTTATATATACACACAAAAACCTCGTTACCGGCGTAGTGTCATTGGGGTTCCAGCACAGCAGGCGGCCATCTTTGCCGGCGGACAGCAGCAGGTCGGTGTCGTGTGGACTCCACGACACCGACATCACGCCCTTGCTGTGACCTTCCATCGTCACCAGGGGAGACGCCGCCAGCCTGTCGAGGAGGGGGGGGATATTATTATTATGGTCAAAAGTACCCGAAACCGCCGAGCTTGCATGAAGAGAGTTATGAATGTGGATGAAGCGAAGGAAGTGTGCAGAGATCGTGGCGAGTGGAAAGAGGTAGTCTCTGCCTACGTCTCCGGGAAAGAGGCGTGATTTTATGTATGTATGTATGTATGTTTCTCTTCTTGGATTTCACGGGTCTATACACCCCGGATTTTTGAGAGGCTCGCGTGGGGATATATATTCAACACGTAGAGGCCCTTTGGAGAAGTTGATGTTATGTTGTTCTCCTGCCAAAACCCGTTGCCGGGCATATCAATAGACGATATGTCCATGAACTGGTCTCGGCAGGAGGTGGATCTATTACAAAATAAGGAAAAGGATTATGGGTTATGGAGTTGATATTATTTTTTAAATGGCAACCGTGCCGTGTGGTACCCGGCACCAATACAAAAAGAATAGGACCACTCCATTTCTTTCCCCCATGGATGTCGTAAAACGCGAATAAGGGATAAGCTGACAAACTTTGGATTCTTTTTTAGGTGATAAGCTAGCAACCTGTCACTATTCGAATCTCAATTATTCAAGTTATTCTATCACTAGAGGCCGCCCGCGACTTCGTCCGCATGGAAACCCTATCAATCCCGCGGGAACTCTGGGATAAAAAGTAGCCTATGTGTTATTCTGGGTCTTCAGCTACCTACATACCAAATTTCATGGTAATCGGTTCAGTAGTTTTTGCGTGAAATAGTAACAAACATCCATACAAACTTTCGCCTTTATAATAGTAGTAGGATAAAGCCAAATAGCTGAACGTGGCCACTCAGTCTTTTCAAGACTGTTGGCTCTGTCTACCCCGCAAGGAATATAGACGTGACCATGTGTATGTATTAAGTAAATCTTCACAATTCTGAATATGACTGTCAATGTATAACAGTTCCTGCTAGGAACATGACTCTTGTGGATGAACGTCACATTAATTGATTGAAGGAGTGTGAATGGGACTGTTAGAGTGTGAAGGCCTAGACGAACGTATCCTTGATCAAATCGGAAACGTTCTAGCAAAAGGTCAGGTCAAGAGTACCCGAAACCGACGAGCTTGCATAAAGAGAGTTATCAATGTGGATGAAGCGTAAGAAGTATGCAGGGAGCGTGACAATTGGAAAGATGTGGTCTCTGCCTACCGTTCCGGGAAAGAATGGTGATTTATGTATGTATAATATTATAAAGGTGAAGAGTTTGTTTGTTTGTTTGAACGCGCTAATCTCAGGAACTACTGGTTCGAATTGAAAAATTCTTTTTGCGTTGAATAGACCATTTATCGAGGAAGGCTATATAACATCACACTGCAACTATTAGGAGCGAAGAAATACTTGAAAATGAAATTTAAAAAAAACGGGAAAAATTATTAAAAGTAAAGTAAAAGTAAAAAGAATTTATATTTTCCTCCTTGAGGGCTTCAATGATGCCCAAAATAACAATTCCACGCGGACGGAGTCGCGGGCACAGCTAGTGTATGTATGTATGTATAGCCTCACCTCAAGTCCCACAGCTGTATGACCGGCGCCTGGTCGTCCTCGGAAGCTATGCACAGCTGCGTCGCCACGGACGGGTGCCACGCCAGCGACCGCCATCTTGTCCGGGATTGAGAGTCGCTGGAAGAGACAAATCGATTATATTTTGTCGTTAGAAATTTATTTATTTATTAGGTACCTACAAAATTAGTGAATGATTAATGAATTTATTAAGAGAGTTATGAATGTGGATGAAGCGAAGGAAGTATGAAGCGAAGGAAGTAAAACAAATTGCCTCCGTAGCATGGGGCGCGTGACGCAGATTTTATCGCGCGAAAAATTATCGCTGTTGCGCTTTTTATTATGACGCGAAACGGGACAGCGATAATTTCAGGCAGGCAATGATGCATTTAAGAGAAGAGAACATGTATTGGTCCGTTCGAGCCTGTCTTTTGACAGCTGTCAAAACAGACCTCTATTTCTAAAAAAAGAATTTCAGTGGATTTCAATTCGAGTACCAATTTCTAAAATTCGTGTCTCATCAAACCAATACATTGACAGAATCACAGTAAGTCCGGTAGAAGAATTCCAAGGGTAGACCAACACCTTGGAGGTATGAAGAAGAATAAAACAAATGAAATAAATATTGTTTAAATACCTTAATTTCATTATAGGTTCATTCTTCCTCAAATCCCATACAACACATCTCGTTGAAAATGTCGATCCCAAAATGTGTTGAACCTGTGACAAAAAAAAATTATCAACTCAAATTAACAAGTGTGTAACTGCTGACTAAATGCTGGAGTGTGTTTGTTCTGCATTGCATCCTCATCTATCTTGAGGGAAGGAGTTGCAGCAGAGTTTAGCTCTTACAATGATCTGGTATTGGGTAAGTCAGGTTTTGACACAAACAAACTCAGAACTTACCTGCACAACCTTTGCAGGGGAAGCTTTCTCATATAAGTGATTGAGAACCCATAATCGTCCAGTATGTATAAAAAGAATAATGAGTGTGGAGGAAGCAGGAGAGGTCTGTAGAGATCGTAGCGAGTGGAAATCCACAGTCACTGCCTACCCCAATGGGAGACACAGGCGTGATAATTTTTATGTATGTATGTTTACCTGTTGATTCCACGCCAACCCTTGCACATGGTCATACGGCTGACTCTTGTTCCCCGGAGCCATGGGCTGGCTCGTGTTGTTCAGGTCCCATATGAAGATCTCCGACTCTGAAGCACCGGAAGCCAGGAGATTCTTCTGGTACGGGTTGATATCCAGGGCTGAGACATGGCCTGGTGGGAACAATATAAGGTTTAAAATGAATGGAGTTAATCACTACATATTATAAAGTAACCAAACCTATTTCGTCTGTCTGTATGTATGCACTAATCTCGGGAAGTTGTTAACAGAATTTGTTCCTGTTTGAAATGTTGGAAAGCGGATTTTCTGAGAAAGGTTTATATCTATTAATGCTGCTATTAATTCTAAGAAAGATTTATATCTATTAATGCTGCTATTAATTCTAAGAAAGGTTTATATCTATTAATGCTACCGGTACGAAGCCAGGGCGGGTCGCTCGTATACTTATAAAGAGAGGTAAGTGTCTTAGGTATAATGAACCTAGCGTATGTCCATGACTCCACACGAAACATACTGTTAATTTCCTTTTCTGTGGGTATTTCGGAACATCACCATAAACACTACATATGAATGAGGAACCTACTTGCCAAACTTCAAATTGCCAGACCCAGTAGAATGAGCATTGATATGTCAGTCAGTCAGTGTTATATGACCAATACAAAGATAATACATATACATACATATGGTCACGTCTATACCCCTTGCGGGGTAGACAGAGTCAACAATCTTGAAAAGACTGAATGGCCACGTTCAGCTATTTGGCTTAATGATAGAATTGAGATTCAAATAGTGACAGATTGCTAACCCAACGCCTAAAAGCCTACCCCTTAGTCGCCTTTTACGACATCCATGGGAAAGAGATGGAGTGGTCCTATTCGGTTTTGCCAAAGATAATGTATGCACACATATGGAGTTATGTTGATAAAGACTATACGTTTAGAAAGTATACCAGCTTTAATTCTCACATCAGTTGAGTAAACAATACCGGGATTCTGTTCTTGATAAACTGTTATCACTAACTGACGGCTACTAGTGGCAGTTACTGATATTTTACTCATATTGGTAAAGTATAAAATTATTGTTATTGTGTAATCCTTATCACATTATGTTTCTGTACAGTCATAAATATTTATTTTAGGAAATAGTTTTTTTGGTGAATACAATTAATTTAAAGTACTGTTTTTATTTTTTTGATTATATTTATTCCTCCTTTTTTTCTATAATTATGGCAATCTGTCACTATTTGAATCTCAATTCCATCAATGTGACCTTTCTGACTTTCGTTGACTTTGTCAACCCCGCAAGGGATATAAACATAATATGTATGTTGTCTTTAGAATTAGGCACTATGTCAATTGTTCTATAGCACATACAAAATGAAAATGAATAAAATTGCAATGCCCAAAGTTTGTTAGAAAATAAAAAAGTCGAAAATCAGACCCAAGGTCCCAGGAACTAAGAACATGCAAAGATGAGAGAGAGTGTGAGAGAGAGAGAGATGATGAATATATATGAAATTGCTCTGCAACCCAAATTTGCCTTTAATCAGAACCCAATGAGTAGTTACAATCACTTAACTGGCAATTTAGACAATCAGTTACAATTCCAACTTACAACAGAGAATTGTTTATTTTTATGCAGGGGACTTTGTTTTATAATATGTAGTGGTATCATCAACACAATCACAAGCATTATTTCATACATACATATAACCACATCTATATCTCTTGCAAAGAAGACAGAGCCAACAGTCTTGCAAAAAAGACTGACAGGCCACAGTCACATTATTACAAAAAGTTTATATATTAACCTTTAAGTACCGACGTGCATTTTTTGTAACGTTAGTACCGATGTGAGGCCTGAGAGGCCGCGCTTATTATATTGATTTTTTAAAGAAATGTATGAGTTAAATATTTGTCCTTGCATTATGATGAAAAATTAAGGGTTGGGAAAATACAAGTAAAGAAAGATAATACTTTATTTATAATTGAAAGAAAAAACACTAAAATAATACTTGGCATGAATTTTGGCAAAAAATAGGTTGTTAGACATAAAAATTCATAAAACTAAAAATACTCCTATTAAAATAAAAAAAAATACTACTTTTTACTAACGACTTATAAAGCTCTAAGAAAAAAAATATTGTAGGAACATAAACCTTCTGAAAAAAAAACTGTCTACAGCCCAATTACACCTTAATTTTAAGCACAGTCAGGGCACACTTGTTTTGCGCACTGCAAACAAACGTGTTTTCTGCACGAATGGCATCCATAGGTCGACTTTCTTTGGGGTTTAGGTTGGCATGACAGACAAGACAAATTCGGTAAAAAATTGTCATAGGCCAGCGTATTGAACGGCGGCTGCAAGTATATACAGAGCATTTCTTATCTATTTCATCTACAGCACTTTTTGTAGAATTACAAAAATGTATTATTTCAGGTTTTCCGGAGTCGGTGTTTGTCCCTTCATTATGATGCATTGATGAAGCTAAAATGACAGCTTTCCCTTTTTTTGGATTAATTGGATTGACGTGAACCAATTGTCACACATTATATTTTTTGTTAGTGCAATGTAATGGTTTACTCAAACAGATTACCGCCTGCGTAGGAACTAAAAGCTTTCTTTCTTCATCAGTTAGTGTTTCTCCATATGAATTTTCCCACAATACACATAACAATTATAGAAATAACTATTTTGCGCATCACACAAGCACATCAGTTTTAGTCCGTATTATGCGGGGTTCTTTGCATGTATATAATCAAAAATGACTAGCAATCCCCCAAAAAATATCTCTTTTAATTCTATAAATCTGTCACACAACTATTTCGTTTACTGCCAGAAGTCCCTGGTGTAGCCATAGTTCATAATATCAGTGAAAATAACAGTTAACTTTAACAAAAAATTAAACAAAAAACTTACGTAAGTACCGATGTGAGGCCTGAGAGGCCGCGTCGGAATTTCAAAGCCTAATAACTCACCAAATACGCGCGCGACGACAACCCTTCCTGTTTTGATGTCAACGTGGACACTGACCATGCAGCTACTAAAGAGCAGGGATCGGTGTTGTGCGGGGAAAGAGGTAAACTAGCAAGTTTAATATCTGCCGGGGCCTCTGAGACCGCACGTCGGTACTTAAAGGTTAAACACTCACCACTATGTTTAGTGCTGGTGCCAAGTAAAGCTTCACTGGAATTTTTCAAGAGTTTGTCCGCGCTGTAGAACTCCAATAATCCTCCATCACAGCCACCAACTATAACATTTGCACCAGACCACACTAATTTCTGAAACCTGGAACAAATTAATGTAGTAAACATTTTGAATTTTTAATACAAAATGGTGAGTACTTGTATTGTGGCTATGGTTATAGTTAAAATTGCTTTCTTATATTATTATTTTTTATTCTGTACTTGATGAATCCAAGTCCTCCAAATATTAACATTACATACAATATCAGTTAAATATATTTAAATTAACCAATATAGTTATTTTTGACATTCATTATAATTTATTCTTTGAACATATTTACAATTGGATTTAATTTTAACAGAAATACACTTTTCAATCTGCTACATTTAAGCTTATTCAAGTTGTCTTGAAGTGTTAATGTTGAAATGAAGAAAACAAACTTGTGCTTCGTCTGTAAGCTTGATTTGAGCTCTAGATCCAGTCCGGGGTCTTGTAAGTTCAGTCCATATATCTCCAAATACGAGTTTGAGCTGAACGATGCATCAACTTGTTGGCCCGCGGAGCCGGCCGCCAGCAGCACCGGGTAATGCTCCGCTGGTGACCAACTCACGTTCACAGTCCTCTTCAATTCTTTCAATTTCATCTTTAAGCCACAATCTCACTGAAAAAACCGAAAAACATCGTCCAATAAGCTCCGAAACTAATCTTATTTGGGAAATTATGTCACACTTTTGGAACGCATCCCACAAGTAAACTATGAATGGAGGAGTCACGAACCACATCCACAAGAAGCAGGAGGAAATGTAAAATACTTTTTTACATCCTTTTAAGTAAATTTTTGTAAGATTAATTATTATTTACCATAAAAACACCGAGTTGGCACTTCCAACGTGGCTGACATAAATACTACCGGGATTGACAGTTGACACTTCACCAGGATTTGGCAGTTTCTTGTACGTTCAGAAATCTTTTAATGATCGAAGTATATAGTATCAGTTTATGCCAACGAAGGTTATCGATTAATTTTATTGAATACATTTCCATGGTAACTCGTGGCTTCATATTGTTGTCATGTGAAAATTTAATATTTGATCAATCATCGAAATCACAAGCTTTATTTTAATTTTGATTATTTTTGTTTACGAAAACTTAGTTACTGTCCATCTGTAAATCTGACAGAAGAAATGAAAACTAAAATTAAACTGAAAAGAATAACTGACGGGTTTATAGCCCATAAACGATAGCACTCAAAAGTAATATGAAAATACTTGAGTAAAAAGAGGATACTAGTTTATTTTTATACAATTTATTTTTAACACATTATCTCATACTGATATTAAATAACGAGGTAAGAATAGGGCTTTTGTGTTAGCTATTCGACAATGTACACTCATCGATAATACTTTAATACCTACTAAAACGTACCTTCAAAAAACCTTTAAAAAAACCTTCAAAATACCTTTAAAACGCACCTTCTTCATTCGCAATACAATAGCCCAAAAGTTGTTTATTAGGCTTTCACTGCTTACTTATCCGCTGAACCGATTTTAGAACTGGAGGTATACATGTTAAACTTTATGCGGTTAAAGTTGCGGGTTACTGCTGATTGACCATTTTACGTTTCCGTTCTTACTTTTTTTTTAAAACCTAGGGATAGGGATCTAAAATGCCGTTAGTAATGAACAAAGCAGAATGGAACCGCATCGTCGGCTGGACAGACCACGACAAAGAGGACCCAGAAGTGGTTCGTCGACGGGAATACGTGCGCTATCTCGACGAAGAGAGCAATAAGATGACTAAACACTGGCCCAACTCCTTGGAGGTGAGTACTCTGTGGACATAAGTTACCATTGTACCTACCGACTAAAATCCATCGAACAAGAAGATTTTCTATTATCAAGTCTATACCTTACCTCGAAAATACTCAAAAGCCCCTTCAGTTGGACGGTGTAGTGGTAGAATTGAGAATAAAGTAATGACTGGTTGCTATCGCCTAAAAGACGAATCTTAATTGTAAATATTCTTAAGACAATGGAAATCTTACTGTGATAAAATTACTTTTCATGAACCTTTGTTTAAAGTACCTATGGTGTTGCTCGAGGCAGTGTGTTTATTCGTTTTTCATAAAGTGACTTAACCGACGCATAGTAAATGTGCACTTCTCAAGCGAAAGATTTTCTTTTTACTTTATTTTCTGTCTTGTACAAAATGTTACATCTTTGACTAGTTTTCGGCCAAGACCTTTCAGAATTAAAATACGTATCAAGATAAATAACTTTTACTCGTGATCTTTCAGAATGTTAACAAGCGCAATGAAGAATTACGTCTGGCACGGATTCAAGCTGCCGAACAGGCCAACACCAAGTTCTACAAGCGGTATGTCAAGAGAAAGAAAGAGGAACAGCAGAGACTAATGTACAGCGCCCGGGACACAGTATTCAAAAACAAGGATGCACCAAAATTGATGCTCAGGTAATTTTTAGTTATTAACCAAATAAAAAAAAACTTGCATTTTCATTGAACGATGTCATACATATAATATCACGTCTTTATCCCATACGGGATAAATATAGCCAACAGACTGGGAAGACTCGAAGGCCACCTTCAGATTTACATTCTTTAAAAAACAATCATTTCTTTACCTACACAACTTGGATAATTCAAAATGAACATAATTTACAGTGCAGTAATAGAGACTGTAGTCCAGAAAGAAAGGGCTGAGCAGCTGAAATTTTTGGGAGAGCTGCGCCAGCAAGCTATTGAGGAGAAGAGGCATGAAGACCAGGAGATCATCAGAAAAGCCAAAGAGTGGAACGAATTACTGGAGCTAAGGAAAAAGAGGCGTTTCGAAGTTAATAAACAACATCAAAAAGAAATACTTGAACAGTTTGTATTAGTTTTGATTATTTAAATTTACTTTTATAATATAATTAAACAAACCTATGATTCAACTCGATTATTTTTCAATTAAACAAATATTAATACTTAATTATCATATTATCGATTACACGTGTGATAAAGAAGTTGTAAACAAATCAATTTATGAACGAAAAAATATGGCGGGTAAGCGGCGGCAGTTTCAAATCGAGCAAAATCAAAATTTATAATTTTTTTTAACTTTATATACAACTTTAAATAATTTTCTAAATATTAACTAAAATAATGATATCCAGGGCACAAGAAATATCGGAAAGAAATAGACGAGATTATGAAACAGAGTTAACAATGCAGAAAATCGATAACATTAAAGCAGACGAAGAAATGGAAGCCCTCAGAGAATTCGAAGAAAAATTCGTAAGTTCTTTACACCTCAATCAATTCCCACATTCAATTAGTATTACTTACTTCGGAAGTTTTTATATAAATCTTAGTAAAGTAATTTTTTCCCCCCCAATTATCGACGTTTGTTGTTGGTCTCTTTGATATCAAGCTCGGGGTTAGCTCATGATCAGGAGTTGATTTTCAACCCTCGTGACATTAAGTCCCGGTTCCGTCATGACCTGTTCGGAGATGAGCCTGAGAGGGTCGCAAAATAAGCACTCACCTCAAAAATTTACATCTCGCAAAATGTACCTACATTTCTCAAAAGGGACACTTCTCATAATGTGAACATCTCAAAATGGACAATTTGCAAATAAGTTTTCCCGCACTTCGCAAATGGGCATTTTTTTTACGCTATCACTAAATGTGTTTGTGATCACCAGGTGTCGTTACAAATAAATAAACTTTTATCGCAAAATAGCGATGGCGGCCTAACGACAAATAGTGACATACCTACATACATAAAATTATTTTCCCGGGGCAAATTGCATTGCAATGGTGTTTTATTTACTATCTATCTACTCACTTGCAAGTACTTCCTCTTTCCACTTGCCACAGATCGTGGCAAGTGGAAAGAGGTAGTCTCTGCTTACCCCTCCGGGAAAGAGGCGTGATTTTATGTATTTACTCTCTGCCAAGCTCCTTGCATACTCCTTCCGCTTCATCCACATTCATAAATCTCTTCACACAAGCTAATCGTAAATTGATAGTTCAAGAATAACAGAAACAGCAGTTACTCTTGACCTGACACCACGATCCTTAATCAACATGACGAGGTCTAGTTGTCACTCGTAAATTGACAGACCAAGACTGACAAGACCTGACTACCATTCTCAAACCTACGGTAAGTCTTTCCGTGTTGGCTGCTCGCCTTTGGAATAAACTGCCCCTTCTTATAAAATTGTCCCCTTCTTCTAATTCCTTCAAAAATAAGCTTAATAAATTCTTTCTCGAGTCTTGAATTGGTTTTGAAGTTAATTTAGAATATATACATGTTTATATATTTACTTTATTTATTTATTTGTATTTTACGTATATAATTGTTGTGTCTTAAGGATAACTCTAGTAAAAGAACTTTTGTTCACCCTTGCCTCAATTTTGTTTATGATCCTCTTACTGTCAGGTTGGCTGGAAGAGATCCCACTTAGGGATAAGCCCGCCTTTGTACTGTAGGTACTGTTTTTATTTGTAATGTACTCCTTTAGTGAACAATAAAGCATTTACTTACTTACTTACTTACCAAGAGTAACAGAAACCACAGTTACTCTTGACCCGACACCACGATCTTTAATCAACATGACGAGGTCTACTTGTCACTCGTAAATTGACAGTCCAAGAGTAACAGAAACAGCAGTTACTCACCACAATCCTTAATCAACATGACGAGCTCTACTCCAGCAAGCTGAGGAGAAGAAGCGGATCCTGTCGGACATGGAGCAGTCCCGGCACGAGGCGGCGCGGCGCGCGCGCGAGGCGGCGGCGCGCGACCAGCTGGACGACCAGCTCATCGCCGTGCTGCAGCGCTCGCGGGCCAGGGTCGACGCCGCCAGGAGGAACACTGAGAAGGAGGCATTACTTCTTCTATATTTTTTTAACTAGCTGTGCCCGCGACTTCGTCCGCGTGGAATAGTTATTTTGGCCATCATTGAAGCTCTCAAGTATGAATCATTATCCCCGATTTTTCGCATGATTATTCCATTATTTCTTTGCTCCAGCGCAACGCAAAAATAATTTTTCAATTCGAACCAGTAGTTCCTGATATTAGCGCGTTCAAACAAACTCTATGATATTAATATAGATATGTAAAGTGAGTAATAATGAGAGGAATGGTTGTGTTTTATTTGTAACCGCACCTTTACGCCCTTCGATACTCAACTTTTATAATACTTACCTATTACATTACATTCCTGCGCAGGCGCGAGCTGAGAAGTTACGTTTGTTGGAGAAGATCAGCCAAAAGTTGGAGTCCGGAGACGCGGACCGCGACGCCAAGGAGCAGGCCGTACTCGAAAAGGCCAACAGGGAGAAGGAAGCCATGTGAGTTAATCATATAAGTATACATACATAGTGCCGTGTGGTTCCCGGCACCAATGCAAAAAAGAATAGGACCACTCCATCTCCTTCCCATGGATGTCGTAAAAGGCGACTAGGGGATGGGCTTATACACTTGGCATTCTTCTTTTAGGCGATGTGCTAGCAACCTGTCACAATTTGAATCTCAATTCTACCATTAAGCCAAATAGCTGAACGTGGCCTGTCAGTCTTTTCAAGACTGTTGGCGCTGTCTACCTCGCAAGGGATATAGACGTCACCATATGTAGGTATAAGTGTATGTTACAATCAGCTGTGGTCACTGAGCGACCCGCTCATAATTCGCATTAATTCCAGGATGGAGGCCCGAGCGCAGGCGCAGGTGGACAAATTGGCGAAGTTCAAGCAGGCGCGGATCGATGCGAGGAATAAATACCTCCAGGACGAAGCGCGGCGGTTGCACGAGTCCGACACAATTCGCCAGTTTGAGATCATGAACAGGTTAACTTTACGCTATCAGTCAAAAACAGTTAATAACCTAAATCGCGCAAGCAAAGATTTCACGGATTGGAGCTATACAGGGTGACATTAAACTAATAGGTTTAATATAAGTTTTAATTTTATCATAATTAATTTTATTTTTTAATTTAATTGACGGCCTCTGTGGCGCAGCGGTAGTGCGCTTGTCTGTGTCACCGGAGGTCCCGGGTTCGAATCCCGGCCAGGGCATGATGAGAAACGAACTTTCTCTGATTGGCCTGGGTCTTGGATGTTTATCTATATAAGTATTTATTATAAAATATAGGATCGTTGAGTTAGTATCTCGTAACACAAGTCTCGAACTTACTTCGAGGTTAACTCAATCTGTGTAATTTGTCCCGTATATATTTATTTATCAGTCAAAAACAGTTAATAGCCTAAATCGCGCAAGCAAAGATTTCACGGATTGGAGCATATATACAACATCATCGGAGCCGCAGTTCCCCAGACATAACACCTAGCCTGGCGGAAGATATTCCCTTTGGTGGCGGTCGAGTCGAATCATCACTCCTACAGTACCTATAAGCTTTTTCACTCATTTCGATAATCGCTGCACCTATTTATTTATGTAGGTACCTATTTATTGTAGTTTTTATCTATGTATATTATAATTATTTTATTTTATATTTTGTGTAGGTATTTATTTTAGTTCGCATAAAGTTCTCTGTCAGACCCAATGGTTGACTGTTAGATAATGCTTCCAGCATTAAGTCCGCCAATTGTGCTATACATTTGTATTTTGCGCAATGAAGTTTAAATAAATAAATAATTTTATGATATTACTTTGGTATATGGTATATTGTGGTTGTAATTCATTTGGTATAGAATAGAATAGATTTATTATCAAAATTGATACAAGGTATCACTTATTGACGTCACATCACTTAAATCTAATTATAACTAGGTACTACCGCTTTCAAAGCGCATGTGTAGAAGAAGCGGCGGAACAAACTACACTGCAGCATTTTCATCGGACGTATTTATATTTACATATAGACCTTAAGCAACAAAGGCTAGGTAGGTAGGTACTCTTTTCTGGAAATTCCCACGGGTGCGAAGTCCCACGCGAGAGCTTACCCACATGATATAAAGTAGCTGTAATGTTGCAGGTTCAAGAACGAAGAACTGTATGAAGATTACAAGGAGGAACTGCGCAAAGAAAAAGAGAGGAAGATCAGGGAATATCGGGAGGATATAATCAAATTATGGGTAAGTTTTATTTAGTCTTCTTTCACCGCCTGGCGTGAATAAGTACTTGCGTACATATTAATCATATGTATCTCTGGCGGGGTGGACAGGGCCTTGTTTAATTAGTTTATTAGTTTCAGTCTACCAAATTAGTTACTTTTTTCAGCCTTGAAAGACTGAAAAAAATAACTAATTTATCTGTATACCTTAGTGTTTATTATAAAATATAATACCGTTCAGTTAGTATCTCGCAACACAAGTCTCGAGCTTACTTCGAGGCTGACTCAATCTGTGTAATTTGTCCCGTAGGTATATATTTATTTATTTATAGAAAGAACGCTGTGAGTAGAAGTGCCGTGTGGTTCCCGGCACCAATACAAAAAAGAATTCCTATTCTTTTCTGTATCAACTATATATGATACACGGGAAAGGGGGATGGAGTGGAGGACCACTCCATCCCTTTCCCGTGGATGTCGTAAAAGGCGTCAAAGGGATAGGCTTACAAACTTGAGATTCTTTTTTTAAGGCGATGGCCTAGCAACATGTCACTATTTGAATCTCAATTCTATCGTTAAGCCAAATAGCTGAACGTGGCCATGCCAGTCTTTTTAAGACTGTTGGCTCTGTCTACCCCGCAAGGGATATAGACGTGACCATATGTATGTATGTATGTATGTAGAAAGAACGCGAAGATCGTGAATCTCGCGAGCGCGCCGAGACGCGCCACTTCTACGGCGAGCTCGCCGAGAAGAAGTTGCGAGACGCCGACAACAAGATGCTGACTCACGCCGAAGACCTCATACAGGAGGCCAGGGAGAAGCAGCGGCCGGAGAGACCGCTGCTCAGGGCTGTGGATGTGAGGAGACTTTTTTTGATCATTTTGTGTAGGATTTTCAAGTTAATAGGCATTTTTGAGCTTGTAGCGGGAGCGATGTTTCGACTCGACCGCCACCAAAGGGAAGATCTTCCGCCAGCTGGTATGATGCATTGCGAGATGATGACAACAACATTCTGATATAAGCCCGAAGATCTCATACATCAGGGCTGTGGATGTGAGGAAATCTTTTTGTTCATTTTGTGTAGGATGTGCCGTGTGGTTCCCGGCACCAATACAAAAAAGAATAGGACCACTCCATCTCTTTCCCATGGATGTCGTAAAAGGCGACTAAGGGATAGGCTTATAAACTTGGGATTCTTCTTTTAGGCAATGGGCTAGCAACCTGTCACTATTTGAATCTTAATTCTATCATTTAGCCAAATAGCTGAACGTGGCCATTTAATCTTCAAGGCTGTTGGCTCTGTCTATCCCGCATGGGATATGGACGTGACCATATGCAAGTATGTATGTTGTGTAGGATTTTAAAGGCGAGAGAATGAATAGGCACTATTAGAGTTTGTACCATCAGGCTGATTGAGGTCAAGCGCACTCAAATCTTATCTATATATAAAATTCTCGTGTCACAATGTTCGTTCCGAAACGGCTTGGCCGATTTTTATGAAATTTCGTAAGTAAATCAAGAAGTTTTGAGAATCGGCTAACATTTATTTTTCATACCCCTTAGTGATAAGGGTTGTTTACATTTGTTTTTAACTAGAAATTACTTAATAATCTTTATTTTTTAATATTATAAAGCTGAAGAGTTTGTTTGTTTGAACGCGCTAATCTCAGGAACTATTGTTTCCAATTGAAAAAATATTTTTGCGTTGAATAGACCATTTATCGAGGAAGGCTTTAGGATATATAACATCACGCTGCAACTATAAGGAGTAAATAAACAATAGAAAATGTGAAAAGAAAAAACGGGGAAAATCAGTCATTCTTGACGGCTTCAATGATGCCCAAAATAACTATTCCATGCGGACGAAGTTGCGGGCACAGCTAGTTATTTATAATGCAAAATAACGTTTGCCAGTAAGACTATACAGGGTGACTTTTAATTCAACTGCATAAATTTAACTGGTAAGTGTACTCATCTAAAGAATATTTAAAAACGTTAAAAGAAAAATATCGGTTGATATTTAAGAAAGTACGAAAAAAAATAAAAGTATCAAAATTCACGATCCTAAATACGTGATATCACCCCGGCCGGCGGAAAAGCGACGCGTAAGATTCAGAGGTCAACGGCACAATTCATTTAGCTGAGCGATCTCGACAATTCTCTCGATACTGGAAAAATAATTTATTTACATGTTTAGTTTTAATTTCTTTTTGTAGTATTGGTCTTTAATACTCGTAAAGCGTGTGACGTAGTTTTTGAGGGTTTTTTAAATGTGAAAATGATGACGTTTAATTTAAATAAAAATAGGCTCAAACAGGTCAGAAGCATGGGTATAGTCTATGTTTAAAAGGATGCAGTTGTTTTAAATGTCACCCTGTATAGTTGTCTTACAATGTAGCGGTACTGCAAACTGTACCGGCTGTACCCGATGCCGGAGCCGCCCGCGGCGCTGCGCGCGCGCCTGCCGCCCGCCGCGCCCCGCGACCGCGCGCGCCCGGACCCCGGGTACCGCCGCGAGCCGCCGCCGCCGCCCGAGCGCGCGCCCGACGATTACAACGATGATGATGATGGTGATGGCGGCACGGCAAGGGGTTGTGCTGCCGCTGAGAGGAGAGACGGCTTGCAAGCTCCACAGGTAGGAAACTTACGTGCTGTTTATGTGTTTTATTGCATTTACATAGTAACAAGAGATGTTGCATAGTTATAGAAGAAACGAATCACTTGCAATGGCGGACTTATCCCATAAAGGGATCTCTTCCAGTCAACCGGCAAACAATAAAGGAACTAGATAATTAAGTAAAAATATACAGACCTCTCACGCTTCCTGCACACTCATTACTCTTTTCATGCATATTCGACAATAAAGGGTATTCCTAACATCTCCCTTTTTCAAGACATTCGAAATTTGATCCTTGAAAGTTCGGCCCTATCCCACTTTTACAGTCAGCTCTACACTATAAATTTCTTTTATTAGTCTGTCCTCATTCAATCTCTCGATATGTCAACATGCAAAAAGTATGGTCATCAAATCCTCTCTAATAGAGAAGTCGTACAATGTTATACACGTACAACATTAAACCCTACTTAGGTTCGTTCCCATTCAGTCACACCCCGATCTGTAACGCTGTTACTCAATAGGAAAAAAATTCCCGTCGTGTAGCAGTGGTACACATTGCAACTATCGTTTTCCCAATGAGTAACACTGTTACACAATGGCACTTTGTATTCCCGTAAGTTACGCCGATAAAGGTACCTGCGCATAAGTGACAATTTTTGAATGGCGCGTAATGAACCAATCGGAGCGCACCATTTGAATACGCGAACTGAACTGTCCGTTATTACGAACGAGATAGCAGAAAATTATTTTTTTTTGTTATTGATATATTGCTGGTAGAAGAGTTGGCTACCTCTATTGAGTATTCCCACTCGATGGTGTCACATATTTCAATTTCATATAAACACGAATTAAATGTGAAATACCAATAGTAACAAAGTAATTTGTTAATAATCTTTTGTTGATGGAAAAGATTTCACTTCTGTTTCAAGGCTGAGCCATACAAACCGCCGCCTAAGACGGAACGGAAACCTGATGATTATAAACGTCAGGGAAAAGCAAATGGCTTGCAGAAGTCACAAAAACAGGTATTTATAACTAAAGATCGGAATAGGTAGATGAAGAATATATTAGTGGTAGCTGTTTTCCCCCGACTTCGTTCACGTAAATTGTAGTTCTATGTTACCCGCGGACAATGTAGTTTACTGTAAGTGTAAGTACTGAAATGGAATCCCGGAAAAGAGGCTTATCCATGTTATGCTTTCTATGGTAATTCATGATGCAAGTACATAAAATCAATCTACCTATTCCGATCTCTGCTTATAACTCATTGTTATTGACCTAATTTGTACAATATGTATGTAGGTACATATTATATTAGTTTTATACTAATTCACATTTCTTTTAATGTAGCCAATGTGCATTCGTCCACGATTTAGATTTAACAGATCTATATTTGTAAATTGACGTCCGGTGTAAATGCTGCAGTGTCGTTTGTTCCGCCGCTTCTTCTACACGTTCGCTTTGGAAGCGGTAGATAATTAGATTTAAGTTGTACGTCAATAATTATTATCTTGTCACCCAATTTTGAAAATAAATCTATTCTATTTCATATCGAATACATTTACGCATTTTGTTATGCGCTCATTTGGATTTAGTGATAACTTTTAAGTTATAGAATAACATGACATGTAGGTAATATGTTATTATGGTGTAGCAATTTGACTATGATGTAACGGAAAATCCTTAACGCACAAATTTGAATTCCATATTGAAGTCATTCGGTAAAGATTTTTAAGGGAATCCGGGCGAAAGTTATTATTACATATTTTAATTGTTTCCAGCACGACTTGACCTTGACCCAGGGGTTCCTGCCTCCAATCAAGACAGTCCCCTGTCAAACGCCGGAGTGTAGCTGTGATTTGAAGAAATAAAACGAACTCATTACAAAATAATGTTTATTTCGCAACTTTTTTGAACGTACAGAGAGCTTTTATGGCACGAGTGTGTGAAACATTAAAATGTGACTAGAGAAAATTGTGGGATGTCTTGTGAATTATCAATAATAAAATGTTTGGATACGTACTAAATTGGTTTTAATTAAATTTAAACTAATTTAAAGAGTTAAATACAACTAGCCTTACTAAACAAATCTTTGGTCGCGTTGAGTGTAGATGGGAAACTCGTTGGGGAACAATCGACTCGAATACGTACTACTTGAATTAAAAATAAACATGAAAAAGTTAATCTATTTATACATTATTTACTATTTCAAATAAGTACCTACCAAAAATTTTTGTTACCTATTTTATTGTTGTGTTAATTTGAATTTATAAGTTAGCATGTGCTCATGATACTTATATTTTTTTTAAGACACCTCTAAAGTAAAACTAATGTGACTTTAAAAAACATTAAATAACATTTTCAGAATCCTTGAATTACAGGACTGACGTTTTACTTGAGATACGTTACAAAAATTGTAATACCTATTCTTTTTCAGTGCTCTGAAAACATTGTCTACTTTTCTGTAAAAAAAAAAAACTTGATTTATTGTTAAATATTTTTGGAAGTACCTTAATTGATTAAAAATACTTTAATTAGTGTGTTCCGTACACACTAATTAAAGTATTTTTAATCTAAGCAAAAAATGTGTCTAAGTTGAACTTAATTAAATTTCTGTCTGTAATAATCCCTATCGCAACTGGTTAGGACTTTTTTTTGATATTTAATAAAATACTTGTGCTAGAAAACTTAAAAGTTGTACGTTATTCGAGTCGCAATAATATTTAAAGTGCGAAAGACTATGAAAAATATGGAATCGTTTATAAAAAAAAACACAGCTTTCGTAATACTTTCGTTAGCTTTGGCTTACACAATATTGTCCATCGTTAAACAACAACCGTTATTATTGATTAATTCATTTAATAATTATAAAAAAAAGTAATAAAAAATTTAATAATGACGGATGTTTTACAAAAACTCTCGCGGAAACGTGTGCACCGTTCTTTAAAAAAATTTGTAAAAAATACGTTCTCAATTTGAATAACGAGAATGGAATTTTTCAGCAATCGGTTTTTTCTTTCAAATTTTGAATTGAAACAATAGATATTTATTCTCATAAAAATACGATAAAAACTGCATTTCAAAAAAAAAAATTACTAAGTAAACCAATAAAAATGTTTTTTTTTTTAAAGAAATGAACACACGCCCGCTTGTCGTCACAATATGCGGTCGGTCGGCTCGGTTCGCGTCCCTATTCTATAACTAAATTGTACTTCCGTGCGTCCGGACCTTAATCTCTAATTAATAATACTAATAGATGGCTTGGATTTGTGCTCGCGTGCCTTATTAACTAGTGCTCGCCCCCGTATTGACATGAATGGCGTGAATTCACAGAAAATAAAATTTTAATAAAATTATTAGCGGTAATTTCATACAAACTGGGCTTCGATACAGAATGTAGATAATTTTATTGCTCTTTATTAATTTTTAGATTAGACAATGAAGTAAGCTCATAAAACTCGTAAGAGGTATTTTTTGATTAAAAGCTATATTACGTCAATACAGGAGCTTCATATTTTATTAAATCTAAATAATATAATCTACGTAATGTGAAAATTCCACAAATATACCGAACAACATTCTCAAAAATTACACTATTGCATACATAGACCTGAAAAGGTTACAGATATGTCAATAATAAAATGTTCGTCAACGAGAGGGCATTATGTACATGAAATAAATAAGTTTTGAAAACTACGTCTAAATACGTCTACAAAATATATCTGTACATTGAAACTGTTAAAAAATTCGTATTAAGGCAAGTTCGGACGACACGCGGTGTCTAGACATTAAATATATGTACCGACTACAATAATACCTTTACGTTTCGCTGCGTGATCTTCAAAAAAATATATTTACTAAGATTTTTTTTTTGTTAAATCACTAGCGACAATATTTCATAGAAATTATGTCCTTAAATACCAGCCAAGGGCGATTTGTAGAAAAAAATTTTTAAAGTAATAACTGCACGCACTAATTTATAAATACTTCGAATTTGAAAAAAAAAACGCAGCGAACTCGAAAAAAGTTTAACATTCACTTCCTCACGAAATAATAATAAAAAAAAAACAAATAGGCGGAGTGGCAACAATCATGAAAACATTGGAATCATGTACTCCGTTCATTATAACCTAGATTACAGCTAAAATAAATTAAGTAACACAAATATTCGTTTCGTTTGGCACTAGTCTAATACTTTCATTGGCCAACGCTAGGAAATGCATGGAAAAATCATACCATATATCTAAATGCAGGTACGCATCGAGACTGATTTTGGACAGACAGCATGTTATTACGCTATATCACAAATAATTCAAGATTTACAAACAACATTGTAATTGGTACAATCTGTATATTTACTATTTTAATTTAATTTGTGAAAAAATCACGTTTCTTTTCAAATATCAAGTCTATTATGAGGATATAATGTCAATACATCGACATGCTTCACCCCCTTAAATTTCAACTACTTCTTCAATTAAGCTGTTAAAGCCCGACACGTACCGTTCGCAGAGAAACTTAAGTAACGTCGCTTATAATCGCAACCTGTAGCAACTTGTCGCAACCTGTCGCGTCCTGAATGTCGCTCAGGGCTCTTCCTTGGCGTTGTCCATGGCGTGGTTGAGACAACGGCTCACAAGTTCCAACTTGTTGAGGTATGCTGACGCTACTTCTCCGCGAGGCGAACTGATGAATTAATTAATCATATATTAGTAACACAAGTCTCGAACTTACTTCGAGAATAACTCAATCTGTGTTATTTGTTCCATATATTATTATAGTACCTAGTAGGCATAAGGGACTTCTCCATGAAACTTAAAAGGAGTAAAACTATCCGACAAGATTACATAAAGATGGAAATGAGTGAGGATGAAGCGAAAGAAGCATGTAGAAATCGTGTCAATAGAAAATATGTAGTTGCTGATTCCATATATGTATGTTAGAATGTAGCCAATATAGCCAGCATTATGCTGAGGGGGTACCCTTTCGGGAACACCATACTACTTGTTTATTTTTGTACATATTATTGTTTCCTTTTTGTCTTTTTGTTATGGTATACTATGAATAAATTATTTTTACTTTTACTAATGTTCGAGTATGGCGTACGCGCAAGGCTAAATGCCACATGACAGAGAAAAAATATACCAACCTTAATATAAAAGGATCTTCACGCGGCGAGTTGGTGTAGGGTGACCGACGGACAAACTCGCCACCGATGACTGAAACATTTTATTAATTAGGTTAGAGTTTTAAATGTGTACAAATTTATTTCAAGATTTTTCTTTCACTTAAAGTATGTGTTGGTTGCAGTTTTATAATTACATACATACATATAATCACATGTATTTCCCTTGCGGGGTAGACTGAGCTAGCAGTCATAAAACTTTTTTGCGTTAAGAATTCAAACGTGACTGTAACACGAACTCCGGCCTCCTCTCCAGAGTTGAAAATAACAGGATAACGATGTCATTGGAAGGAAAAAGACCAATGGGGAACATATAAACAAGTATACGTCGCCAGAATAGCGCCACCTACCGCCGAATCTAACCGAATAAAATAACGACCTTATTACAAGAACGTTAAAATTAAAATCTAAAAAACAAAATGTCTCCTACTGTCTCGTAATAATAGAGTTCACTTCGCGGGTGCAAATGGTGCGCTCTGATTGGCTCAACCGCTCAAATATTATCGTGCCATACCAGAATTTGACTTTGGGCGTAGGTTACATACATATAGTCACGTCTATATCCCTTGTGGGCTAGACAGAGCCAACAGTCTTAAAAAGACTAATAAGCCACGCTCAGCTATTTAGCTAAATGATAAAATTGAGATTCAAATAGTGACAGGTTGATAGCCCATCGCCTAAAAAAAGAATCCCAAGTTTGAAAGCCTATCCATTAGTTGCCTACGACATCCATGGGAAAGAGAAAGAGTGGTCCTATTCTTTTTAGGTACTGGTGCCGGGAACCACACGGCACAGGTTACGTTGATGTAACTTATAAGCAGAGATCGGAATAGGTAGATTGAATTGGGGTCATTGAACTGAAACGTATATTATTAATATGGACATGCCTCCGAGATTGCGGGATTTGTAAATTATTAAGATATTTTCCGGAATTTTTACAAGTGGGATGAAGAATATATTAGTTGTAACTGTTTTCCCCCGACTTGGTTCACGTAAATTGTAGTTCTATGTTACCCGCGGACAATGTAGTTTACTGTAAGTGTAAGTACTGAAATGGAATCCCGGAAAAGAGGCTTATCCATGTTATGCTTTCCATGGTAATTCATGATGCAAGTACATTAAATCAATCTACCTATTCCGATCTCTGCTTATAAGAGATATTGATAAATCTTACGAGAAGGCGAAGGCGGCAGGTTGAGCCGGAGTTCGTGCTTGAGCAGCCGCCGCGCCGCGTCGGGGCGCTCGCGGGACGGCGGCGAGGTGGACTGGAGCGGGTTGACGCTGCGGAACCAAAAAAAATTAGAGTAATCACAATTACTGACAGTAGAAAGGATTGTGTGTTTCACAGGTTAACTTGGTTACATAGATTAGTACTAATTTTTACATTTTGTTTATAAATTAAAATTTTCTATCTTTTTTTCGTCTTGCAAATAAAGAAGATTTTTATGATTTTCTGGATATCAAATCGGAAAAATTCTCATAAAAGGTCAGGTCAAGAGTATTACGCATACTCTTGACCTGACCTTATGTGAGGATTTTTCCGATTTGATATCCAGTGACGAGCTTACATAAAGAGTTATGAAGAGAAAGAAATATGTTGAATTCGTGGCAAGTTGGAAGATGTTTCGGCCTTTTCTTAGGAGAAAAAGCATGAAACAATAACGTAAAACCGATTTTATTTTTTTTTCGATTTTGACGTAAGTATATTCCACCTGGCTTAAGTCTCGGTTGCATTTACACCACTCTGGCCTAGGTATGACCTGGGTATACCTCCGGAGGTATACCCAGGTATATCATAGATCCTGGGATTGGGTGAGTCCGGTAGGTATAGTAACTGCAATGTCATCAACTCACGGCGTGTTACTGTGCGCGTGCGCAGCGGCGGGCGCGGGCGCGCGCAGCACGGCGCTGGCGGCGAGCGCGCGCGCGTGCTGGCGGCGCCGCACCAGGAACCCCATGCGGAGCACGATCGTCACCGCCGTGGCCACGCATCTGTGGTGGAGATCCATACGATTACACTTACGACGTACTTACATACATACATATGGTCACGTCTATATCCCTTGCGGGGTAGACAGAGACAACAGTCTTGAAAAGACTGAATGGTCACGTTCAGCTATTTGGCTTAATGATAGAATTGAGATTCTAATAGTGACAGGTTGCTAGCCCATCGCCTAAAAAATAATCCCAAGTTTGTAAGCCTATCCCTTAGTCGCCTTTTACATCCATGGGAAAGAGATGGAGTGGTCCTATTTTTCTTTGTATTGATACCGGGAACCACACGGCACTTTTTTTGATACATTCTATAAAATCACGTGTGAAATGTACGACATTTTTTGCTTGATATTGCTCATTTATAACATATCGGTCATCATTAAAATAATATTTTTTATACAGGAGAGTTTCCAAGTTTATTTGGTAGCGTCTTTACCTCTAGATAAGACGGGGCCTTTTTATGACCAAGATCGGACATGGGGTAATACAGATCACAAGAAGCGACTCCCGTTCCAAAACCATAACTCTAGAAAATAGGTGAATCTTATTCTAATAAGGGATTTAATACCTATTGAATCATAGTTATTTACTAAATGAAGAGCTTATCCCAACGAGATTCAACTCAAAAACAAATCCTTTTCAAATCCAGGTAATAAATAAATTGTGATAAGGTCGCCTTTTGCTGCTATGTTTTTAATACATGATTGTGAATTTGCTGTAATATATTTAGATGCTATAAAGAATTATTGTTTTTTATTGGACTTCTGGAACGTATCACTTGTCCTACCACAGGACAACACAATTGTACTAGTGTGTTAAAGACCGACAGTTCAAAATTCTTCCTATATGCGAAATATAGGTGTATAGTGAAAAAAAACAATACATATATTAATTTGGCCTTGGTGTATTTTCGTCCCGTTTAAAGTACAAATTCAAAAGCGGTAATGTTAGGCACAAACACTGACATAGAAAAATCAGTGACGCAAGAGTTGCATAATTTTACAATACATAAGAATAGAATTGAGGCCATAATTACTTGCGTGGTTAATAGGTAGTTGTTGTAGTTTCTTATTGTTCGACAAAACGATGTTATTAAAGATAAGTCGGTGTATAAAGTAATGTAGGGGGAGCGATGATTCGCCCTCGACAGCCACAAAGGAAAGATATAACGCCAGGCTAGGTGTTATGCCTTTATTGATTGTATTTATTGCTCAAATCCGTGAAATCTTTGCTTGCGCGATTTAGCAAACGCGCTGTGATAAGCTTAGTGGCGTGTGACATTTGTGAAGTCGCCACAGTAATATAAAAAACATGAATTACAAAAACTGTTACATTTTAGAAAAATTACAGATAAAGCTAAGTTAACAATAGCGATTTCACTGCCTCGTGTTCCTCCGTAACTTATTCAAATTCAGCTTAAATATATTCTTGCAGTAAAGTCTACTCACTTGAACCTCTTTTTTCCAGTGCTGCGTTCCACTCTAGTTGGTAACCGTAAAGTTCTCTCCAGTTCAGCGTAGCCAGCCAACACGCGTTGGAGGTAGCGTTTCTGCCAGACCAGCGCTTTGCGACAGCTTTCCAGGCGAAGACAGCGACCGTGGAGATAGCGGAGCTGAGGACAAATATTACTTTTAACATATGTTTGAATAAGCAGAGCACGCAACAATATCAACTATAGTTACATATATACAATATATTTGTTGGGATTTGATGTTTTTTATGATTTTTGTGAAGTCCACCGATTTTTGCTTTTACTACTAATTTGACGTCCACAGCTCGGTCAACCAGGTACTCGAGTCATTATCATTGTCCTCGCTGAAGGTCTATTCTGAGTGAAGTCACGCTTTTGCCCAAGATTAACTTTCAGGAATGGGTAGTTGATTACGTGACCCAATCTGGTTGAAAACCTTATTGTAGTTAGTTTATATTACCTATGGTGATTACGCAAATAATTCAGCTATCTGTCAGTTATGAGGTAGTCCCATATTTCATGAGTACTCTTACCCAAGTTAAACGAAAAAAGGAAAACATATCAGAAATTATATATTTTCTAGACTCCATACCCCGCGCCACTATGCACCCTTCAACGATAATCATAATTCCCCACAATAATATTCTGCCAATTTATCACGCACTTAAAACCTTCGCGATTTTCCATAACCGTTCGACCTTTGCACAAGCGGCCTTTTCCATGTCAAATGTCATCTCAAATTCGAAGATAGAACGCGTCTTGTCAGACGCCGCGTGACAGCGCAGTCCCCAAAACACGCTCGGGCCAGATGACGCGTCGTCGCTTCACTCCGCGCGCCCACAAACAACATCGCAAAATTCAGTTTATCATGAGATTTAGCACATAGATCACACACACACAAGGAATGGAGGCTGTACAGAACGAAGTATCTAAGTTACCGCAGATGGTGTAAGTACAGAAGCTTTATCTTTATTTCAAGGTTTATCTACTCCCGATTCAATGTCCAGCTGTTGGCTCAGAAGCTTGGTTCAACAAAAAGCATATAGACACGAGTCCGCCTTCATTCAAAGGCAACAGTAAGAAATTCATTTGACCAAAGCCTTCATATTCTAGAATAAGGGCCATTTTGATATTTAGTTATTTGGAAGACCAACAACCGTTTACAAAAAAATTAAAATATGAAACATACATGTATACCTATGCAGAGAATATAAAGTTTGGATAAAAGAAATTATATTATTCGACAGAAGATTAATACATATTTTGTGTTAAACATACTTTCGCTTCTGATATAGTCTTCCAAATATATAGGAAGAATTTTGAACAAAGGGGAATCCCAGAATTCAGGGTAAATAGAACACTCAAAGTGAGAAAGAGTTCAGGAAAGGAAATATCTTTACAATCAAAGCTATTCTGAGACACAAACATTTTCAACAAAATAATATTTTTTAGCATGTGCGGTGACCACCCGTCGGTAACGAAGACGGACAACGCTAAAGAAGAGAAGGAGAAACTCAAGGAGAAGTTGCCCATGTCTTACGCCAGGATATCTCCCACGGTAAGACATGTGATCTCGTGTTATTTATCAGTGTCAGTTACCGGCTACGGTGGAGGAAAACATCATGAGGAAACCTGCTTAAATCGGTTTTCAGAAGATGTGCAACTACAATCCGGGAGGACTTACTTCTTACTCCCCTATTTTCACTATGAACTATTTCCATCAAGAATGCAGCCAGGAAAAACAAAAATCTTGCTGAGAGCCTCTTAAATTTTCAATCATTATTTATTTATTTTACACACACGAGTGACAGAAAGCTAATTTTCTAATCTTGTCTACACATTTTAAGTCCGTTTTTGATGATTTATTTGATTTCAGTCATCGTCAACCGACCGTTCGACACGAGCGTGCCTACGCGCGGCGTCGGAGCACGCGGTGCGTCGCGCGGAGGCGCGCAGGCGCATGCTGTCCGCCGACGTGGTCGCGCGCGACCTTGAACCCGCCGCCGCGCCTGATAGATCGCTCGTGCAAGGTTAAGTTATCCTATGGCTTTTGTCTGGGCTGAGTGAAGGTCGGACGTACAAGTTAATGTTGCTGTTATATGTGTAAGATCAAGTCTTTGACAAGAGATGATTGGGGAATCAAGTCTTTCCTAGCTTCTTCATATGTAACCGGTAGCGTCGATGGTTGCACAGTGCGTGAAGCACAGAAAGGCACAGGTTCGAATCACACCTCGACCATATACCAATGACTAATTTCGAAGTTATGTTTACTAGTTTAAATACTAACCGATGCTCTTACGGTGAGGGAAAAAAGCGTGAGGAAACCTGCACATTCAGGCAACTGGTGTATAACCATAATCGATTCAATACGGGTTAGGTTGACCTGCAAAGGTCAGATGGGAATCGCTCCGTGTAAAAACCTGACTCACCCAATCCAGGGTCCATGGTCAAACGCATACCCAGGGCTTCTCTCCAGTGTGATGAGGATGCAACCGGGACTAAGCCAACAGGAAGAATATGACATACATTCATACATATGGTCACGTCTATATCCCTTGCGGGATAGACAGAGCCAACGGTCTTTAAGACTGAAAGGCCACGTTCAGCTGTTTGGCTTAATGATAGAATTGATATTCAAATAGAGACAGGTTGCTAGCCCATCGCCTAAAAAAGAATTCCAAGTTTGTAAGCCTATCCCTTAGTCGCCTTTTACGACATCCATGGGAAAGAGATGGAGTGATTCTATTCTTTTTTGTATTGGTGCCGGGAACCACACGGCACCAATGAAGAATATGACACGAAATGGCAAGAATACGACTTGTAGCGAAATATAGCGCAATAATGATGAGATTTCAGTAAGAATGTAGTGGTATCTGCAGCAGCGCTGGGCAGTTTCCGCTGGCCGCCGTACCTGCTGTGCGTGTGGGTGCTGGTGCTGCTGCTTGCGCACGCGCTGCATGCGCTGGTGGCCGTGCTCGAGCGCGCCATACCGCCGCTCAGGTCAGTTTATGTTGATATCCTCTGTACTACTTCTAGTTTGTTTCGTTTTACATTCAGTACACGTGAATCTTGGGTGTGGACCTATTTGAGATTCTCGAGAAATAGGAAGCTTTTTGACCAAGAGCCTTGAAACTTTGGGTACCGATAAATAATGAGAAGTCCGCTCATTTTTTGTGAAGGTATAGAACCGGTGTTGGGAGGTTAAACAATATAGAAAAGGGCAGAAATGAGTGCGAGATTCGTCTTTAAGGTATCATCTCTTAATTCTTAAAAATTTCTCGTTCACTTGAAACGCTGATATATACATAAATATAATGCCTTCAGGTGTCTAATAGAGAAAGGGAGAGAGATAGAGCATAACGCCTATTTCCTTTTCCTTCCGTATTTCTTTTGCCTCACCCTCATTCATCAATCTTAATCATTCTTTTTTTACTACCAACAGAAAGTTCTGCCAATACTTTCGCACATGGACGGAGGAGTCCTGGCGCAGCGACAAAGACAAGCGGTTCTACCCGGCCAGCCTCGCCATTGTAACCGGTGTCACATACCTCGTGTACTTTGTATTGTACACGCTGTACTGCGTCACCGTGTGGGCCATCGAGCCGCTGTGCTCCGAAACCGATGAAGAGACCAAGGTGACTTCGTACGATGAAGACAGCAAGACCAATGTCAGCGTGAAACCGAACGTTTGAACCGATACAGCGAAATTTTGAGTAATAAATTTATTTGCAACAGATAAATCTTCCGTTTCATTGGACGTCTTTTAGTAAGTATCAAAAAAACTTTTCTTAACACTAAAGTCTATGTTTATCATGTTTGCGATTACGCAAACACCTATAAAAATATGTATATAAAACAAGACAAAAAAAAGTATTTATTTTCATTTTCATTTTTATTAGAATTTGATTATATTGTGAATGAAATGAACAGCGGTGAACTAAGCTGAATGATTGTGAGGTCACAAAACATATTAACTGAATCTCATTGCACATAAATCATATCGAGGTTCTAATCAACTTGAGCGTGGGTGGGTGGAATGAACCCTTGGGTTGACCAACTAGTTTTTAGATAAAATTAAATGGCGATGGGTAAAATGTACTACTCTTCTTCCTCCTGGTTTTAGTTTCGCTTGCAACCTTGCCACTCTGGAGAGGAGTCCATGGATTCTGGATTTAGTGAGTCAGATTTTTACACGAAGCGACTATCATCTGACCTTGAACTTTCGCAAAAGATCACAATCCATATTGAATCGCTAATAGTTACACATCCAGTAACCGGAAAGTGCAGGTTTCCTCTCGATGTTTTCCCTAGCCGTAAAAGCATCGGTTAGTATCCAAACTAATATACAATGGATAAATATACTATGTTATGCTTAAAATATCCTTACCATTGGCCGAAACGAACAATCATTTTCAACGGACCGAGGGTCTGTTTGGTCGTCTTAGTTACATATTGTCCTTTTTTTTCATCAAGTGTCTGTCAGTCCATGTAGGCTGAACAGCCGCTACACATTTAGACAACAAGTATGTAGTGTACGAGTGAAATTAAGGACGTCCTGGTAAAGGGTCAGGTCAAAAGTACCCGAAACCGTTGAGCTTGCATGAAGAGAGTTATAAATGTGGATGACGCGAAGGAAATATGCAGAGATCGTGGCAAGTGGAAAGAGGTAGTCTCTGCTTACCCCTTCGAGGAAGAGGCGTGCTTTTATGTATGTATGGGTGTGTGTATGTATGTGTATGTATGTATGTGTGTATGTGTGTATATATGTATGTATGTATGTATATATGTATGTGTGTATGTATATGTGTATGTATGTATGTATGTATGTATACAGAGTACATACGGCCTGGTCCCTGTCGGCCAGCTGCCGCCGCAGCAGCTCCAGGCGGCGCCGCTCGTCGCGCAGCGCGGCCAACTCGGCGCCCGCGCCGTCGGCGAGGCTCTTCTTCAGGCCCGCTATCTCGCGGCTCAGCTCGCTCTTGTGGCCTTCGATCTCGGACTGTAGGGAATCGATTTACACAGATTGAGTTGGCTTCGAAGTTCGAGACTTGTGTTACGAGATACTAAGTCAACGATACTATATTTTGCAATAAATACTTATGCAAATACATCAGAAGTTTGCCCTGGCCGAGATTGGAACCCGAGACCCCTGGTGTCACGGGCAAGCGCAAAGCCGCTGCTCCACAGAGGTCGTCAAATAGACATGTTATTAAATGAGATTAACTTGAAGCTATTTACTATCATTAACTAACTTCTCTCTCATTCCTAACCTAATTATTACATTAAACATAGAGTTACTGGTTCTTTTTAACGACGGAATAGCAACCTGTCACTTTATATGAATCTCAATTGCATCAGTGAGCCAAACAGTTGAACGTAGCCTAACAGTATTTTCAAGACTGTTGGCTCTGTTTACCTTGCAAGGAATTAGACTTGATTATATGAATGATAAATGAACATAAGTTGTAATATATGTGTAATGTACGTGTTTCAGATTAGCGCTGGCTGTGTTGTTTACAGCCAGCATTATGCTGAGAAGGTACCCTTTCGGGAACACCATTCTGCCTATCTACTTTTAAACTTTATTTATTTATTCTTTATTGTAACAATTACAATTTGTAAAGTACAATAGGCGGACTTAATGCTAACAGCATTATCTAACAGTCTACCATTGGGTTAAGCGGTTTACATAACACATAGTAACTATACATACTAGCTATCCCGTAGCTATACTGTAGCAAACTTTGTTTTGCCAATTAATAAATGTTTAAGGAATTAAAAAAACAAATTAACTTGCGGGCAACCCTTATTACTAAGTGGTATGAAGAATAGATGATGGCCGATTCTCAGACGTACTCATATTGAGTAAGTTTTATAACTGTGTTATTCGAAAAAGGAAAGAGGTAGTCTCTGCCTACCCCTCCGGGAAAGAGGCGTGATTTTATGTATGTATGTATAACTGTGTTATTCGAATAAATTCTTTTTACTTTTTCCTCATTTCTGAAGTCGGTATAAAAGCAAAATGAAATAAGCTGTTACGTTACCAAAGCATCATCGATGTGCGCCCGTCTGCCCGCGGCGTCCAGCTTCCGCTGCAGCTCCGCGACGCTGGCCGTCTTGGCGGCGAGGAGTTCTCTGGCTCGGAGCAGTTCAACGCTGATCTCGTGTTTTTGTCTGCAATACAAATTGAGATATTGCATTTTTTTGTGTCGTGTGGTTCCCGGCACCAATACGAAAAAGAATAGGACCACTCCGTCTCTTACCCATGGATGTCGTAAAAGGCGAGTAAGGGATAAGCTTACAAACTTGGGATTCTTTTTTTAGGCGATGGGCTAGCAACCTGTCACTATTTGAATCTCAACTCTATCATTAAGCCAAATAGCTGAACGTGGCCATTCAGTCTTTTCAAGACGTGACCATATGTATGTATGTATGTATGTTGGCCGAGAATTGAAATGGTTTGTTGATAATCTAGTCGCATCTTTATCCCTTACCCTCTCTACGTCTCGCAAAGACTGAAAGTCCATAATTCCAAGGTGTCCGTCCGTGCAGAAGAAGCGGTAACAAACTGCACAGCATCTTCTTCAATAACGTCAAAACAATCCAAACTTATAAATAGACACGATTGTGGTAGAAAAAATGACTTCGGGTTACGCAAAGCCGTTATAATCACAGTCACAACTTCATCCTGGTAAAGGGTCAGGTCAAAAGTACCCGAAACCGCCGAGCTTGCATGAAGAGAGTTATGAATGTGGATGAAGCGAAGGAAGTATGCAGGGATCGTGGCAAGTGGAAAGAGGTAGTTTCTGCCTTTTTTTTTTTCTCCGAAGGGGAAATCCTTTTAACGAACTGCCTCCCGGGTCTTCACCCGGGAGAGTGTGGGACTCCTGGCATCTAATGTGCCAGCCTACCCACTAAAACCCCTCCGGTGCGCCCTTTTCGCCATTTTGAGGACATCATGGGATCGCATGGCATTTCACCACAATGCCCTCCGGGGGTAGTTTCTGCCTGCCCCTCCGGGAAAGAGGCGTGATTTTATGTATGTATGTATGTATGTACAACTTCATCATCAGCCACCATCCACAAACGTTACCTCTTGGTATCAGCCAGTTCCCCCCTTAGGGCGGTGCAGGCCTCGCTCCTCACGTCGATCTCCCGCTGGGCTTGCAGCCTGCTGTGCTCCAGCATGGCTTGAAGGTCGCCGTGACGAGTGCGTTCCACCTCCAGCTTGGATTTCAACAGGCTGATCTCGCCTTTCAGACGCTCGTTGTTGTCCATCTGTCAAATTAAAAACTTTAATCCTACTACTATTATAAAGGCGAAAGTTTGTATGGATGTTTGTTACTCTTTCACGCAAAAACTACTGAACCGATTACCATGAAATTTGGTGTGTAGGTAGCTGAAGACCCAGAATAACACATAGGCTACTTTTTATCCCAGAGTTCCCGCGGGATTGATAGGGTTTCCATGCGGACGAAGTCGCGGGCGGCCTCTAGTCTATACTAATATTATAAAGTTACTAGTTCTACATTCATTCATGTTTTTTTAATGTAGACAATGTGTATTCGTTCATGATTTAGATTTAAGAGATCTATATTTGTACATTGACGTCCGATGAAAATGCTGCAGTGTAGTTTGTTCCGCCGCTTCTTCTACACATGCGCTTTGGAAGCGGTAGTAGTTATAATTAGATTTAAGTTATGTGACGTCAATACCTTGTATCCAATTTTGAAAATAAATCTATTCTATTCTATTCTAAACCTGAAGAGTTTGTTTGTTTGAACGAGCTAATATCGGGAACTACTGGTTTGAATTCAAAAAAATATTTTTGTGTTAAATAGAACATTTATCGAGGAAGGCTTTTGGCTATATAACATCACGCTGCTACTTCTAGGACCTTCTATTAGGAGCGAAGAAATAATGGAAAATGTGAAAAAAAGGGGGCAAATTATTCATCCTTGAAGGCTTCAATGATGCTCAAAATAACTATTCCACGCGGACGAAGTCGCGATGCTCCTGACGTGAGTGAAAAACATCGCGTGGAAACCTGTAAATTGGATGTGTAACCATGATCCATACATACATACATACATACATACATATGGTCACGTCTATATCCCTTGCGGGGTAGACAGAGCCAACAGTCTTGAAACGACTGACAGGCCACGTTCAGCTATTTGGCTTTAAGATAGAATTGAGATTCAAATAGTAACAGGTTGCTAGCCCATCGCCTTAATAGAAGAATTCCAAGTTTATAAGCCTACCCCTTAGTCACCTTCTACCACATCCATGGTAAAGAGATGGAGTGGTCCTATTCTTTTTTGCTATTGGCGCCGGGAACCACACGGCACACCATGATCCAACATGGGTTAAGCTTCCCAGCTACCCAAATCCAGGATCTCGGTCGAAGGGAAACCCGAGTATAACCGCCATTAACGCCAGGGGAAAGTGATAATAATCTGACTTTTAGAAGATCCTTCAACATACATACAATACACACACCTGGTTCTGCAGCACAAGTCTGTCCGCGTGTTTGGCGTCGTCCAGCATTTGTCTCTCCAGCTGCGTCACGCGAGCTCTCAACTCTTGTTCCCTTTGTTGCAGTTCCAACTCGGATTGCATGGAACACTCCAGGCGTTTCTTCAGGATCTGTATCATGTTGGAGTCTTGGTGCTGAAAAATTAAAAAAAAAACATCATACATACATACATATAGTCACGTCTATATCCCTTACGGGGTAGGCAGAGCCAATAGTCCCGAAAAGACTGAATGGCCACGTTCAGCTGCTCGGCTTAATGATGGAATTGAGATCCAAATAGTGACAGGTTGCTAGCCCATCGCCTTAAAAAAAAGGATCGCAATTTTATAAGCCTATGCCTCAGTCGCCTTTTACTACATCCATGTGAAAGAGATGGAGTGGTCCTATTCTTTTTTGTATTGATGCCGGGAACCACACGGCATGGATTAACGTTAAACCTATATTTTTTTGTAAAGCAAATCCGCGGGTAAAACCTATAGCGTATATATATCTATATATAGCGGGTATAAAATTTCCAACCTGTAAACTGTCAGCCGTGTCTTTATGCGTGTCGAGCAGCAGCTGTAGCCGCGCGGAGTTGTCTCTCTCCGCCTCGTAGCGGAGGAGGCTCGCCTGGCTCTCCAGCGCCAGCTTGTCGCGAATCCTGCGCGGAAGGCAAGCGATGGGAGATAACGACACACCATTAAATATCCTACTACTATTATAAAGGCGAAAGTTTGTATGGATGTTTGTTACTCTTTCACGCAAAAACTACTGAACCGATTACCATGAAATTTGGTATGTAGGTTGCTGAAGACCCAGAATAACACATAGGCTACTTTTTATCCCAGAGTTCCCGCGGGATTGATAGGGTTTCCATGCGGACGAAGTCGCGGGCGGCCTCTAGTAAAATATAAATATATATACGGGACAAATTACACTGATTGAATTAGCCTCGAAGTAAGTTCGAGACTTGTGTTACGAGATACTAACTCAGCGATACTATATTTTATAATAAATACTTATATAGATAAACATCCAAGACCCAGGCCAATCGGAGAAAGTTCGTTTCTCATCATGCCCTGGCCGGGATTCGAACCCGAGACCCCCGGTGTCACAGACAAGCGCACTACCGCTGCGCCACAGAGGCCGTCATTGCATGTGATTTGTTTCTTTTATAACTATGCACTTACTATTCTCTTGTTACTGTGTAAATTTCTATGCAATAAAGATATTACAAACGAAGATAATGTTAAAGAACCGGCCGAGTGCGAGTTGGACTCCCGTACGAAGATTAACTTACATACATACATATAATTACGTCTCCATCCCTTGCTAGACAGAGCCAACAGACAGAGTCGAAAAGAATGATAGGCCACCTTCAGCTTTTTGGCTTAATGATAGAATTGAGATTCAAATAGTGACAGGTTGCTAGCCCATCGCCTATAAAAAAGAATCCCAAATGTATGAGCCCATCCCTCAGTTCGCCTGTTACGACATCCATGGAAAGAGTGGTCCTATTCTTGGCTATGTCTACCCCGTAAGGGATGTACTCGTAGACTTGATGATAATTATGTACTAATTACTTCCACTGGTAAAAGACGCTAGAGAATAACATGTAGGTATATAGGAATTTCTCAAAGTATTAAACATCAATATTTTAATTTCGAAACTTTCGGTCCATGGGGTGCGTGCTCTTAAAAGTTCCCAAAACAGCTTCACGTCTTTTCAGCGTCACTGGTGACAAGAGGCTCAAGAGGCTCTTATCTCGCGCAAAGGATAGCAGTTGCTATCCAGTGCTCCACATTTATTCAGATTTCAGATTAACATTTTATTATTATGATTTTTTGTTTTTATGATTAAGTTTTATTGTATTAAGTTTTAGATTAATTTTATTACACTGTTTATCCGCAAACAAATTGCGTTAGAAGTAAACATTTTTCAGTACGAACATTTTTAATCGTGAAATCTTCAGATACTGAATAAAAAAACAATGGGTTGCAACGGAAAATAAAGATTGCTTTCGTCATAAAACTTGTCTAAAATTATAAGGTAAGTAAATAAAAAGTCTAATTTATTGTGATTCGTGTGTTGTCATGAAATAATTACTACGATTGTCCTTGGCATGTCAAAGTGGAATAAATTGATGTTGAGAAAGAAAACGAACGGATTGTTCTTTTTAAGACGTACTTGGGTACTGAAGTTATAGGCTAGATTAGAATTATTTTTAAAATAGTAATTATTACCAACCTAACTATATATCTACATAGTATTCAATTTATAAAATGGATAACACTAATTATATCTACTAACGCTTCCAAAGCGCATGTGTAGAAGTAGCGGAACAAACTACACTGCAGCATTTTCACCGGGCTATTATTTTTATAAATTTTTCAAGGACCAAATTTCGAATGTCTTGAGTTCAATAAGGATAGAAGCAAGTAGAAATCCACAGTCTCTGCCTACTCCGATGGGAAACAGGCATGATAGTTATATATAAATGTTTCACCTATTCAGCTCCGTGATGAGCGCGTCTTTATCTTGAAGTCTAGATTCCAAGTTGTTGAGTTGGAGCTGCAGTTTCTCATTCTCCGCTCTCAGCCGGTGGATGCGTTCTGACGATGACGAGTGTATTGAACTCGATGACCTGAAAACAAAATCAATATTGATACATATTGTGAAAAGTGTGTACAGGTATTTTTGTCCTCTTCACACGCTTCGTTAAATTTTATTCGTGTGTAAGAATTCATGATTGATTTTGACATAAATAATAATCATACATTAAAGAATTGAGGAAGTACGGGAATTTAACGCGAACGGAGATGCGGAAAAAGTTAATCTTATATATAAAATTCTCGTGTCACAATGTTCGTTTCTCCTCCTCCTCAAAAACGGGTTGATGAAATTTTGTGAGCATATTGAGTAGGTCTGAGAATCGGCCATCTATTTTTCCCTTAGTGATAAGGGTTGTTCACCCTTAATTTTTGGTCATTATCTTCTTTCTGGAAATGGTTATATGATCTCCCTAGATTGGAGATTGCATTGATAACATTTTCAAGAGCTGTAAAATCCCGGCGGCATTTTCTGCAGTATACTTTTACATGAAACAGTCTGTTTGTTTATTTGGATTGTTTGTATCTTTATTGCACATAAATTTCCAAGTAACAAGAAGTAGTACGTAGTTAAAAAAGAAATAAATCACTTGCAATGGCGGACTTATCCCATGAAGGGATCTCCTCCAGTTCACCGGCGATCGGTCTGTATTTTTCAGACATATTTCTTCGATTCAAATTAACATATTTTATAATGTATGTACTTACTTTGACGTATTCAAAGCCAGCCTTGGTATATCGTCACGATCGTCGCTACTCGCAGAAAGAATCTAAAAGAGAAAAAAAAACATAAGTCGTGTTTAAGATTGAGGATTAATTTGGCCAGATGGTCATGATTGGATGAGTCACGTTCAGCTATTATTTGAGCATCCCCTAGATATGAAACCTACTCCATTAAAACCTGTTCCAGTACTACATACCCATTCCATGATATCCTCATCCTGGGTAGAATTGTAATTGAGCAGATTCCCCAATGCCCTCTTCAACTCAGGTATTAAATTAGCTTCTTCTTCCTCCTGGCTTTAGTCCCGGTTGCATCCTCACCACTCTGGAGAGGAGCCCGGGGTATGCCTTTGACCATGGATCCTGCGTTCCACGTTCAGCTGTTATATTAGCATCCCCCAGATATCAAACCTACCCCATTAAAGCCTGTTCCAGTATTACATACATACATATGGTCACGTCTATATCCCTTGCGGGGTAGACAGAGCCAACAGTCTTGAAAAGACTGAATGGCCACGTTCAGCTATTTGGCTTAATGATAGAATTGAGATTCAAATAGTGACAGGGTTGCTGGCCCATCGCCTAAAAGAGGAGTCCCAAGTTTATAAGCCTATCCCTTAGTCGCCTTCTACGACATCCATGTGAAAGAGATGGAGTGGTCCTATTCCTTTTTTGTATTGGTGCCGGGAATCACACGGCACAATAAATAATAATAATACAAATAAATAAATGGTAAAAACCTTACCTAGCCGCAAGAACAGCGAGTTCCAGTATAACATACCTGTTCCATGATATCCTCGTCCAGGGTATGGCTGTAATTCAGCTGGTCCCTCAGCGCCCTCTCGAGTTCCGCGGTGGGCGAGCGAGCGCCGCCCCGCGCCGACACCACCATAGCATTCCCCTGCACCAGACTCCTGTGGTCACCCATCCTTTCCATCAGTTCCCTCAAATCTTGCACCTCCATTTCCAGTTCCTCGCAACGGCTGACTTTAGCCTGGAGCTTGGCTTTCAACTCGGCGACATTGGATTCTTCTCGCATTCTGCGAAACATAATTATAGTCAATTGTAATGTAACGAAAATTATATTACCCAAAATAATCTTGTCTTTTTGTGAACGCGTTAAACAACTATAACTAATCGTATTTACTTGCGATTTACTTCGTCTTGGTGTTAGTCCCATACACACATACGTATAGTCACGTCTTTATCCCTTACGGGGTAGACAGTCTCGAAAAGAGTGAAAGGCAACGTTCAGCTGTGTGGCTTAAAAATGGAATTGAGATTCTAATACTGACGGGTTGGTAGCAAAAATAAATAATAATACATACATACATACATATGGTCACGTTTTATATATGATATTCGTTATGGGGTAGACAGAGCCAACAGTCTTGTAAAGACTGATTGGCCACGTTCAGCTATTTGGCTTAATGATAGAATTGAGATTCAAATAAAGTTACAGGTTGCTAACCCATCGCCTAAAAGAAGAATCCCAAGTTTGTAAGCCTATCCCTTAGTCGCCATTTACGACATCCATGGGAAAGAGATGGAGTGGTCCTATTCCTTTTTATATTGGTGCCGGGAACCACACGGCACAATAAATAATAATATAAGTAAATGAATGGTAAAAATCTTACCTAGCCGCCAGAACAGCGAGTTGCTCATTCAATTGTCGTTTTTCAGCAGCGAGTTTGTCTAATTCCAGTTTAAGAGTCTCGTTTCGTTGTCTCAATTCGTTATTGTCCGTTTCTCTCTCAACAATTTGCTTGGTGGACAGTCCCAAGTTGTTTTTCAGTTCAGTTATGTCCAGCTTCGCTTTGGCTAGCTCAAATGCCTGTGGGAATAGAATAGAATAGATTTTTTTATCAAAATTGGATGTGGATGAAAAGGTGTCACTTATTGACGTTACATCACTTAAATCTAATTATATCTACTTTATGTTAAAAAAGTAAAATTTACATACCTCTACATACATAAATCTATTATGTATGTAGAAGTATGTAAATTTTTCGTTTTTAAGTTTTCTTTTACTTGATAATTGACTTATTTCATTTAACATGGATATCATTTAACCATATTATAAGCTTTTCTTAAGGGAAGTGAACACAATTTCAAGTGAAAACAATTTCAAGAGCGCCAAAGCTTATTTTAACATTAGTTTACTTAAAATTCATTTCGACACAAGAATTTAAGTAAATTAAAGTGTACCGTCTAGGTACACCAAAATAAACACACTACTAACATCTAGATTTAAGATATAAGTATGGCAACAACATACCTTATCATTGAGCTCTTTCTTGTTAAAGTCCAATTCGTGTTGCAGCAAAGAAATCTGCTTCCTTATCTTGACCAGCTGTTTCTTATCACTAGAAGCGTTCCTCTCCTTCCTTCCCTCCCCCTCCCCTGCCTTATTTCTAGGGGAAGGGCTACGAGACACCATCTTCAACTGCTCCTTCAAACTCGCCACTTCCTCATGAAAACTGTTTATATCTTCATGCAAGATTTCTATTTCCGTCTCCTTGTCTTTCAATTTGTCCGTTAGCAATTTCAATTCTTCTATTTTCAAAGTCAGTTCGTTGTTTAACGAGTTTAACCGTTCCAACTCGCTCTCGCTATTATGCAACTTGATCGACGCATTCTCTTGTTCTTTTTCCAGTTTCGTCAATTTGAGTTTCAATTCATTATTGTTTGTAATTAAATTATTATTTTCTTCCTTAGCTACGTTCAAATCACGAGTCAGCGCTTCGACTGTGTCTTGCAGTTGGAACAGTTCATTAGATTTTTCTTCGAAAGCCTCTTTCAAATTCTCAAATTGTTCGGTTTTATCATTGAGACACCTTTGTAAATCGTCAAATCTATCTAAGTGCTGATTTAAACTATCTATTTGTTGATTCTTCTCTGATACTAATTGCTCTAACTTATTGAGTTCGTTTAATTTCTCTCTCAATTGATGGTTTTCCGACTCACTCTTTTCCAATGAAGAATTCCTACTTTTAACTTCATCAATTTTAACTTCTAGTTCAGTGAGTTTGTTTGTCAAATTACGTTTCTCTTTAGCGAGTTCCAATATCATATTTTCTCGCCTCAAAATATCTTCTTTGAGCAAATGCAAATCTTTGGATTTATCATTCACTTCCTTTGATAGCTCGGCTACTCTTTGTTCTAGTAATTTTTTGTTGGAAGAGAAATTTTCTAACTGGTTTTCATAGAACTTTTTGTCATTCTCCATTGTAGCCATAGTGTTTTCCAATAATCCTTTCAGTTCTTCGACCTCCTCTTTCAGAGCTGGGAATTCACAAAGCTGTTCTTCAGCATTCTTTAACTCCGATTTACAATTTTCCAACTCGGTCCTAGATTTCTTAATTTCGTGTTTCAACTGAGTTAATATATCAGGGAAATTCTCTTGTTTAATATCCAACGTGATTCCTAATTCTCTTAGTGAAGTGAATTCTTCTTCTTCTTCATGTGATCTATTGTCTTTAGACGGCTCGATAGAGAAGTCAATCTTTTTAGGTTCAACGCTCAAATCTTTGCTATCATTAATTTCTCTGTTGGGATATAACGAGCAGTTATCTGGTATGTTTTGCGCTGTAGAATGTTTGACACTGTCTCCAAATTTGTCTATTGTCCCAAACATAGTAGTTTCATTGACATTACGTTTGAATTGTTTGAGCACATCTTTGTTTTGTGTCGATGTGAGATGTGTTGGGAGGGAATCGGCTCTCGGCGTGTGTTGAACGTCATAGTGATCGGCATCTATGTTCAAAGAGCTCATATTCGCTCTATGTAGTTCCGGGGGCAACGTCCTGTTCAACTGACTCTTTTCTTTAACTTCAGTGGCGTACGGAGCACCGGATAAGCTCATATTATGAGCCTTTAATTCCGCCCGTCTCATCTGTAAATCTTGCTCGTCAAATTCAGATATAGAAACGATGTCGCTCAGCGTTCGAGCTGAAGTTTTCCCTTCAATAAATTCACTCTTATCGTCTTTCTGGTTTTCATCTTCTAATTTTAGAGCTGTAAAACAAAAGATATGATGAGTCATGACCTAACTGGTACTAGCACTAGTCTAGACACTAGACACACGGGTCCATTATCGTGTTAACCTAAATTAATGTGAGTTGGATGAGGCCCAAATGTTTGGAAGCAATTGTCATAGTAGAAACGGAAAATTTCATGTTCCAGGCGTCAAGGAAATCATTGGCAATTGTTATTTTATTGAAGAAAAAAAAATTCTACGTCGTCTCTAAAATCAACATTGTCAGGACCCCTAGTGCCAAAGTTTTCAAGATTTTTGTCTCTTTCTACCACGCGATAAGTAGAGACGAGACTATATGTATGTTTTTAAGAACTATGCATGTACATATATATGTATGAATTCCTTAAATTTGGCAATGAAAATCAAGCGTTATCTGAAACCAAAGCCCTAGACGTCATTTTATAACATTTTAATAATAACGTTAGCGGTTTGCGGAGGCGTTAGGAGCAAATTGTTCAAGCGGTGACATCAGAATAACGTCATGCCAAAATTAAATGCAGTCTGTATTGCATTACAAAAATATAGAACAATCATTCCTATAACAAATGAAGTAAGACAAAAATTCAACAAATGTTGGCACTCGCTGTCGTTGGGTGTATGATATCACATTGGTAAGAACACTCGGTTTAAGGTATCTGAGTTCAGATCCATTACAAGGTTTATTCAGGGGGAAAACAAAACACAGACTCAAAGGTAAAACCTACGCAGCCAACGTGTTGCTGATAGATAAATGAACCCATTATAATCTTCATTGATCGAGAGCAGCCCCCGGATTATAGCACGCGCGACGACGTTTTTATCGCGCGACAAACTATCGCTATTTCACATCATGATAAAATAGGAAAAAACGATTGTTTTGCACGCGATAAAAACAGCGTCGAGCGTGGCATACCTACTACTGGGGCAGTCAGCCAGCTAACCAAACAAAGGGGTGGACAAAAGCGGCGGACGAGATTGGATGCAATAGGGCACAAAATAAAATAAATAACATACATACATACATATGGTCACGTCTATATCCCTTGCGGGGTAGACAGAGCCGACAGTCTTGAAAAGACTGATAGGTCACGTTCAGCTATTTGGCTCAATGATAGAATTGAGATTGAAATAGAGACAGGTTGCTAGCTCATCGCCTAAAAATGAATCCCAAGTTTGTAAGCCTAACCCTTAGTTGCCTTTTAAGACATCCGTGGGAAAGAGATGAGGAAGAGATAACATAAATAATATTGGACTTCTTTGTCCAAGAATTAACAACTTTTATAGCTGAAGACGATGATGAATTTCAATCTTACCCATGAGCTCTTGTAGCTGATCCTCCTTCTCCGCCAGCTCCCTGCGTTGGTCCCTGACAGCGGCCTGCAACTCATCTTTGTCAGCTTCGAGACCTCGCACCAGCGACTCCAGTTGAGCGATGCGGCTCTGAGCTGATGATAGCTCGCGTTCTAATATTATCACTTTGTCTTTCGGATTGCCTGGAACAATTTGACATGTTAAATTTTTCGGAAGAGTACGCCACCTGAGGTCAGAAATTTGCGATGAAATTTAGTCAAGGTAAATGTTGTATGTTGAGTATGACGGTATGTTGATCGCCGATAAAAAAAAACTGTCACAACAAAGCTTCTTCTGATAAACAAAAAGAAAAGTAGAAGATCAGATGATTTCCAGCTTGATTTGGAAACCAGCTCACCGGAGTGCCACCTTTGACCATGATAATACAGTACACGATAATACAGATATATTTATTATTATTCGAAGCGACAACCGTATTAAATTATGATTAAAGCTGCAGCAGATGAATGTGCGTATTCCCTTAGTCAACAAAATTAGTTGCTTTTTGTGGGTGGCGTTTAATTCGTTGCTTTTTGTAGATGGCGCTAGAATCACGCGGGCGAAGCGGGTAAAAGGTCGTTCTGTTTAAATAGATTTCCTCACATGAGTTCCCGTAGAGCGTGTGATGTTGCTCGTTCAACTTGTCCCTCTCCTCTGAATTCTGTTTGAGCCGCGCCAGCTGCTTGTCTTTGGATTCCAACTCTTCTTTCATCCGCTGGACCTGTTCACAGATATTATTGTTATATATCTATATATATAAAAGCGAAAAACACTCACTTAGGAATCACGAAATCTCGAAATCTACTGAGCCAATAAAGATGAAATTTGGCAGGAAGGTAGATTTTAATTAGGAGCTATCCACTAAGAAAGGATTTTTGGAAATTCCATTCCTAAGGGGGTGAAATAGGGGTTGCAAGTTTGTATGAAACTTCGTCATTTTTAGTGTGGGTTACGCGGACGAAGTCGCGGGCAACAGCTAGTATATATATATACACAAAGCGTCGAAGCGACTGGTAACGCGATGGAGGGGAACCTTCTTTGCTCAAAGAATTAGTCTGGCTATTCAGCGGGGAAATGTTGCCAGCCTATTGGACGAGTTGTCTCGATGTGGTTATTTAAAAATAAATTTAAAGAAAATAAAGAAATATATATATTTATGATGACACAGGTGAATCAAAAGAATGGCGGTGAAAAAATGAACTTGGGCCAACACGGCTGTTGGAAACGATATTGGCGTCACCGTATTGTAACGAATTATACCCCTAGCTAAAATATCGTGAGGAAACTTGCACATTCAGGCAATTGGATGTGTAACCATGATCGATCCAAAACGGGTAAGGTTCGCCTGCAAAGGTTGCGGAGGCCAGATGAGAGTTGCTTCATGTAAAAACCCGACTCACCCAATCCAGGATCCATGATCGAAGGCACACCCCGCGCTCCTCTCCAGAGTGGTGAGGATGCAACTGGAAATAAACCAGGTGGAAGATACAGATGCGATGTGATACCTCAGCTTTAGCATCGTGCAGCTGCACAGACAGCTGGCTGGCGGCGTGGTGGGCCAGGGCCTCCGCGTCGTTCCTCTGCTGCTGGAGCCTCGCTGATAAGGATGATATCTTCAGCGCTTGCTCCGACATCCGCGCTTGGAGGACATCGCGTTCAGCCCGCACCTCCTGGGAGAGGAAAAATTCAAAAAATTCAAAAAAATTCAGAAACATTCAAAAAAATTCAAAATTTTTATTCATTATTATATATAGGATACTTCATATCGCTTAATAATTGTCAAAACATTTAGTTACAGAACATGGTTTGACGTCAAACAAATCACTTAAAAACTAAGTTTACTGCCGCTTCCAAGGTGTCAGTGCAGAAGAAGCGGTAACAAAATGCACTGCAGCATTTTCTCATTTTCACAAAAAAATATTGGTGTGATATATATGTACAAAATGTGAATATATAAAATTCTATTGCTTGCATGAAGAGAGTTATGAATGTGGATGAAGCGAAGGTAGTGTGCAGAGATCGTGGCAAGTGGAAAGAGGTAGTCTCTGCCTACCCCTCCGGGAAAGAGGCGTGATTTTATGTATGTATGTATAGAATTCTATAAAACCTTTTTCATAACTAATGTTTCTTAACATATAATGGAGCGCGCACCTTCTGGGAAAGATAATGATTGGTGTGATATATATGTACAAATCCGTGTATAAGTATTATATATAAGTCTATATAAACTTTATCAAAGCAAATGTTTCTTAACTTATAATGGACTAATACTGCAGATGTAGTGTACAAGTTGAATGTTATATTACAATGTTTTATGAAGCAGGGAACTCGTAATGGCAAATATTACAATGGACAGAAAACTAAATAAAAGTGATGGTGTGTTATATAACGCGCACTTTTAAGGAGGAACACTCAATTACTGCAATTGAGTGTTAGTCCCTAACAATGACATGATCATATATCTCTCATTTCAGCGAATCCAGGGGACTGAATTCTCAGCTGTAAACCTCAAAACTTGGTACCTACATGCCAATAGTAATGATTTTTACATGCTTGAATTTAATTGAAAGAAATATATTGAAGATGTTTCATTGTTTATATACGAAAGTATTTATAACCACAATAAAAATAAAGAGAAAAGATTTGTATGTTTGTAAACAACAAACTCAAAAGATTTGAACACACTTTCGAACCGATTTTGATTAAATTTGGTACACAGATAGAAAAGATATTTGCAAATAACATAGTACCTAGTACAAGCTAGCAATACATACATAGACATACCCAGAACGAGCTGGAGAAGTGGAAACTATACAGGCTTTTTGGATTTAAATTATTACAGGTTAGTATGAATGCCGTGTATAATGGTGCCGTGTGGTTCCCGGCACCAATAGAAAAGAATAGGACCACTCCATCTCTCTCCCATGGATGTCGTAAAAGACGACTAAGGGGTAGGCTTATAAACTTGGGATTCTTATTTTAGGCGATGGGCTAGCAAACTGTCACTATTTGAATCTCAATTCTATCTTAAAGCCAAAAGCTGAACGTGGCCTATCAGTCTTTTCAAGACTGTTGGCTCTGTCAACCACGCAAGGGATATAGATGTGATTATATGTATGTATGTAGTATGAATGTTAACGTTTAAAACGACTGCTTGACAAACAGTGAACGTTACCGGGTTAGCGATGCGCTAAATATAACGACGGCCTGGTCTACATTGCCTACGTTCAATATGTATAGTGAATCACATTCTTAAGTCTCACCACATAAACTAAATAATAAATAAGTCATTTTTATTGATGAAGACGTGGAACAAATTCTAAGAGGCAAGAGAGGATCTTAAAAACATTAAAATGAATAGAAAGCACAAAGGTTATACTTATATGAATTAAAATTTAGTCTGTTTAAATTATCTTGCTTTAAACTTGTGTCAGTTTAAGTTCATGCAAAATTGGTTGAATATTTTAATAAATCAATTTGATCCTTTCTTCTATTTGTATGTATGTATGTCTATCAGTCTGACAGTCTAATCACTATCATAGTATAAAGCAATATGCTTATATCTTTAAAACTATGTAACGGATTATGATGCGGTTTAGATAGAGTGATTCAAGAGCAAGTTTTATAATAACATGCTTAATATAGATAGATGGATAGACTCTTTATTGCACCATAAGAAAAAGAAAAACAGAAAAAAAAAACACAGGTAATGAGGCACAAAGGCTAAAGCAATCTCTTCCAGTCAACGTAAGGGTGGGAGGAAATTAAAATATATTAGAGAACCACTGATAATTTTAAGATTTCTAATATGAAGTCGTAAATAAACACATTTTTTGCGCTTACATTGCAAAACGCTGGCTGAACTCTAAGAGATAGATCAAAATAATGTACTAGGTAATATTGTATACCTTTAAAAGGTCTAAAGGCAATATATTTAGCTATCTGCTTTGCACCCGTACGAATCCGGGGCGGGTCGCTATTTCAATGATATAATTACGTCATACCATCCAAAATCGTCATAGTAACAAATGTGCGACCTTCAATCGATGTCAGGAACATATAGTCAGAGCTTGGTCACAGAAGTATTCACAATTGGAAATTATTGCGAACTAGCTGACCCGCGCAACTTCGTTTGCGTGTATCCCGCTACTTCGACAAATACAGTCAACGCACCAACACATATTGGATACCTACAAATTTTCAATTCACAATAACTTCTCTTTCCCTTAACCGCGTTTAAAATATTAAAATGTTTTTTGGTTTCTGTGACTCTTCTTTGATCGCCCCCCGGGTATCAGTTTTTGGAAAAAATATTTAAGTAATGTACAGATTTTTTTTTGTCTTATATGTATAGATCAAAGTCGTAGTACCTACTTTTTAATATTATTTATTTTTTATGTACCGTTTTTATAGGGACGCTGCCCCCGCCGCCGCGGCCGGCCCGTACCGTGCCGCAATACTAATATCGTGATATCTCCTAAACTATATGTCTAAATAACACACTGTAAACTGCAAAAATAATCTAAATTAAATGCTCGTGATGATGAACTTACTTATTTTGATAAGGATATATGTATTATTGGTTATATCACCAGTTAAACATCACCCAACGAATTAAATGTTTTTTTAATACAGAAAAGTAGTTTTTGTGACTTAAATAAAAAAGCTGGATATATGTCATCGCGGACTTTTTTGTAGAACTAATAAAGACCAATGTTTTTGCTGTACATTGTTCTTACTTGTATCCAACGGTATAAGCGGCGCACGCACAAATGCAATATTCAATTAGATTTTTTTTCTGACTTCTTGGACATAAATCGCTATAACTCAGCTAATATAGTTTCAATGTATTTCAATTATATATAAAAACCTGTCGGAGAAAATACTCTTTCTATTAGTGAAAACCGCATCAAAATCCGTTGCGTAGTTTTAAAGTTTTATGCATACGAAGGGACTACAGACAAAATGGGCGACTTTGTTTTATACTATGTAGTGATAACTGTCGCACAATTGACTGAACGAATGCTGATTGAAGGCAGTTTATACTTATAGGGAGCGGCCGACTTTGCATGCGATATAAATCGTTGAAAAAATATAATCTTGTTGGAAATTAAAATCGCTAATTTTTATCATATTTTGAAATGGTCTATGATACTGTTCTTTTATTTAGGTATTGTGAAAATGTGAGGAACAACTGTAGAAAATTACATTAAAATAAAATATTTGTTTTGATTGCAAACCTTCATACCACTCTAATACTCTTTGTATTACAAACATACATAAAATCAGGGCTCTTTCCTCGGAGTGGCAGGGAGAGACTGCATCTGCTATAACTTTTTATAATGACTAGGTACATACATGTTTGAATTTAATAAATACCTACTACGTACTCTCGCGATATTTTGGCAAACGTCTGGCTAATACCAAAATAAGATTTAATTGCACTTGCGAGGGTCATTGCGCAGACAGAATGCATTAACATAATGTAAACATGGCTTACAAATAATGTGTTTTATCCATACATACATTTTTTTGTAATGTAATTATGTATTATGTGGTATGCATGTGCACTTTATCGCACCACCAACTTAAGGTTTTTCTGTTTGGTCAGCTGGTTGACTGGTAGAGAATGCCAAACGGTACTAAGTCCGCCTTTTGTACTTTCCTTTTGTGCAATAAAGTTTTAAATAAATAAATAAAATACATATTGTAGAAAATCATGCCTCTTTTCCGGCGCGGTAGGCAGAACCTTTCCACTTGACACGATTCCTGCATTGCTTACACTTCATCTTATAATCCAAACTTAATAATATTTTAAAAAAGAAAAGCATTTGTATTTATAAAATTTATGCTTTGTCGAACCAACGAAATTAAACGACACTTGAACCTAACTACATTAACAAGGCATAAAAAGCTTTTAAGAATATATTCCAATGTTTGGCTCTGTCTACCCCGCAAGGGATATAGACGTGACTATATGTATGTAAGAAAGTTCTATTAGTGTTTGTTTTACTGTATTTTTACTAACATAGATAAATATGTATATATTTTTAGCCAACAGACGCATTAAACGAAGTGCGTAGTTCGTAACGGCCTTATGTTATTTCATTTAAAACTTTGCTACTCAATATTTGTATGAGCAGTTAATATTATTTTAACCGATGATGTAAAGGATAATGTGAATTTTATTAAAGTAGTTTATTCTCCATATACCAGAATTCAAAGTTCGAAATTGTTATTTTTTTTTTCTTAACTTCCTTTAACTCTATTCAAATTACTATGAGTAAAATCCTTTCTGTAACAGCATATATACACCCTATAAGAACAGTCAATGAAACCACATTTTTACCATATAAATCTGGTGACCTAAGGCCACTCCAGAATCCGACTCACCGTGAGATCCGGCAGTCCCATGCCGATATACCGCCTAATGTAACTCCACACAAACATCACAACGCACAAACCATTGGCACTATATATCTCTTACATGGTGTATGATATATCTCAATGATGAACTACACAACATATCTAACACATGGATGATCGCACCTTACGACAGCATAACACGCTTTGCAACATCGGGCTCCGGGATACACTGAGTGCTGACCGGGACTCTGTTGGGAATTGTGATGTCAGAACATTGGATGTGGCAAATTTGTGCTTCGATTTAATGAAATAGCTGAACGTGGCCATTCAGTCTTTTCAAGACTGTTGGCTCTGTCTACCCCGCAAGTGATATAGACGTGACCATATGTATGTATGTATGTATTTAATGAATTAATGTTTTACACATTAAATTTACCGACGTTTTCCATCATCTGAAAGTGATAAATTGAATACGTGTAATGTTTAGTAAGAGCAGCATACTCGTACTACCTCGTTTGGTATATAGGCGCTTTGTTAGATTCGGAAGGAAACGACAAAAACATATCAGAGATAACTTGACATAAGTTCTTAAAACTTTAAAGAGAAGCGCTGAATGTAGGCCACTGCCCACTGGTCAATATACTTTTTTTTCTGGGGGACCCTATATCCAGAAAAACACCCATTCAATTTATTCCTTCTTCCCGGTAAAGTTTACACTTTACCAATGAATAAATGAAAGAAACTAACAATGAAATAAAATATATTAACAACATACAACTGCGCTCATTCGACTACCGCATCCAGACCCCGTACATTCTCACATCCGCGTCATCTATATATAAATCCAGCGTAGGGCTGTCAGTTCACGCCCGTTCTTCCCGAGTTGTGCAATCTGGATGTGGGTCGCGGTCGAGACCATTGTTTACTTGTTGCATCGATTGCCGCTTTATTAGATCCGTGTTGTCATGCCAAGATTTAGAAACTGCTTAATTTCACTACTTAATAGCCCGGTTAAATAGGGCTGATTTCTTAATAAAAAATGTACGTCCAATACCGAGTGATATGGAATGAGATGCCTTATACACAACAAACAGCGAAAAATATGATTGAAGCAAGTCAGAATTGTGCTGTTCCCCTTGTGTCTGTATGGTACATACCTTTTTAAATTTGCGGGCGGAAACGTTTATTATACACACCAAAAGGGGCTCGATTTTTCGATAAGTCTGCTGTGACCACTAAGAGGTATCACCAATATTACATCGAATTTTTTTTTGCGTATTTTGAGGCTGAGAAACTAAGTTTATTATAGACACTAATGCCCATAAGGAGTTTTCGATTATTACCGAGTTTATTATAGATACTTTCGATTAGTAAGTAATGAACACTTAGAGGTTTTACCAAATTAACCACTGAAACAAAAAAACAGCGCATTTCACGGGTGGAATACATACCTAGTGTATTCTACAAACACCAATGATCGTGAGTGGGTCTCGATTAGAAAACCATACGAGTGGCAGCCCTGATGACACAACCAATAAAATCTCTCCCTCACAAACTGGCGAGCTGATCCCGCGCATTAGGGTCGACGAATTAACGAATGGGTTCTCTTTGATACGAGCGAATAGTAAATGCTGTTACAGACAGACGAACTGACTCACTCAGTAGCTGCACTTAATTTGTAGTCAGCATTTACTTTAATTTGTTTCATTTTATCTGAATATAGACAGACTTCCTCATTTATTATTCGCCATATCTATATATATGTATATTCATAAACGTACACAGTTTTTATTCATAAAGTTTTTCTGTTTGGTCAGCTCGTTGACTTGTATTTACATAAATTTAACGGGTATAGATGTACTCTAGGAAAATGGCGTGATTTTAATTATGTATTATGTATATAACGGGTGTATCTATGAACATTGGCAGGGCATAAAATCTTTCGTTTCGCTCTATCGCCTAAAGATAGACGGAGAGGATGGGACATCTATCTTGTCTACGTTGGTAAAAAACCCGATGATATTTATTTAGTGAACAAAACTAAAGGAATTGCGGAATCTCATTCTATGGACATCCAACTTTTATCATAGTGCTGAAATATTATCTTACCTTTATTGGACTTTATTATTAATTTCATTTCAAAATTTCATTTACATTAAAAATACACTATCTCTAAATCTCCATTAGAGCATTAAGCCATCCATCTAAACGTGACCTTGTCTTGCGATTCTTGACTCTATCTACCCAGTAACATAAAGGCGTGATATGAGTACCTATATGTACAAAATAAAGGTACGTCCACACAAATAAAGTTACCCATTCATAAATTAGCAACAAATGTTCACGCGTAACAAAATACATCGTGATGAGTAGTTTCTATTTACGACTTACGTGTCAAGCTTTCCCCCTTTCTTCTAAATATAGTGAAACTTATATGGTTTACTTACCAACAAAACAAAATTAACATAGCAATTTTATTTTGTTGATTTTAAAAGCAGCTTACGCCGTGCCTAGGCAGATGGTGTTCAATGAGTAAAAACTGTACTAGATTAATGTGCATTATCCCTTTTACGACATTCATGGGAAAGAGACGGAGTGGTCCTATTCTTAATAGTTACGGTACAGCTAAAAGATGTTGGTCCAAGATCCCAGAGCTGTAAGACACAACTTATTTTCTAAAGAATGGATCTTTCGATTCTCAGTAGTCTTTCATGTACTTTTAATACCTGCATGTTTGTGAGACTTGCCCTGTGACACCTGCGCAGGTACCAGGCGAGAAAGGTAACTAAAAATCACAGTTACTTAACTTAAATTTTTATGACTGATTTTTATATATATTTTATAGACTATTACTCTGAAGTCATATCAGAGAAGTCAGACGCTTTCCATGCGCCAAAACTTTTGTCAGACGCTTTAAAGCTCTATCAAAAAAAAATTAACTTAATTTATTTTTAAATGTCTGACTTTTATATATGTTATTCAGATAACTATTACAAAGTTGTATTAAATCAGTCAGACAGTTTGTAATGACCAAACACCCCTTAAACACAAGAATTACTCAGCCTCGAGTATGAGCGCGATAGCACAATGCGCATGCGCGTCAGAGTAAAATATCTAATATTTGAAAAGTACTTACTGTTTTTGTTTATAAATAGGGGAAAATGAATTTTTTTGTAGCAATAGCCTTTCAAAAAGAATGATTTTTATTTTATTTAAAAAAATATATCTATTATAATAATTTCAATAAAAAAATAATTAATTATGATTAATCAATTGAATATTTATTTTATTGTCTCTTTATCATCTTCATCATCAAAATAATCATTTGAATTTTCATCATTTATTAAATCTCTATACTGTCCACTCAAGTCATCGTCCTCATCATCAGTTAGATTGTCGTTGCTGGCAGAATTTTCCGTAAAAATAAAATCATAAACAATTAAAAAATAGTATAGTAATAGTAAACCTATAACATATAAATATAAGTGAAAGGCGACTAAGGGATAGGCTTACAAACTTGGGATTCTTTTTTAGGCGATGGGCGAGCAACCTATCACTATTTGAATCTCAATTCTATCATTAAGCCAAATAGCTGAACGTGGCCATTTAGTCTTTTCAAGACTGTTGGCTCTGTCTACCCCGCAAGGGATATAGACATGACCATATGTATGTAGTCTTCTTTAATTTCGACACCACCGCAACGGCTTCGATGGTCCAGTGGTTAGCGCGTGAGACTGTGAAGTTGGCGGTCCGAGTTCGAGTCCCAACAATAACAAGATATATATTATTTTTTATTAAAAATGTTTTTTTTTTTGTGTTGTTTGAGTATTTATTAAAAAAACTGAAAATATAATCATACGGTAAAAATATTTTGTCTGTACATTTAATATTTTGACTGAAAAAAAATAGAGAATTTTTTTTTAAATTTTTTGTCTGTCTGTCTGTATCAGACTGTATGATTAAGATTCAACTCGAACTTTACGCGGACGACGTCGCGGGCAACAGCTAGTATGCAACATATTTTATTATTTTAAAAATGATTAATTATTATTTTAATTATAAATTTCATCGTATTTGAATAGATATGCAAAAATATGAAATTGAAAACAGTAAGTACTTTTCAAATATTAGATATTTTACTCTGACGCGCATGCGCATTGTGCTATCGCGCTCATACTCGAGGCTGAGTAATTCTTGTGTTTAAGGGGTGTTTGGTCATTACAAACTGTCTGACTGATTTAATACAACTTTGTAATAGTTATCTGAATAACATATATAAAAGTCAGACATTTAAAAATAAATTAAGTTAATTTTTTTTTGATAGAGCTTTAAAGCGTCTGACAAAAGTTTTGGCGCATGGAAAGCGTCTGACTTCTCTGATATGACTTCAGAGTAATAGTCTATAAAATATATATAAAAATCAGTCATAAAAATTTAAGTTAAGTAACTGTGATTTTAAGTTACCTTTCTCGCCTGGTACCTGCGCAGGTGTCACCGGGCAAGTCTCACAAACATGCAGGTATTAAAAGTACATGAAAGACTACTGAGTATCGAAAGATCCATTCTTTAGAAAATAAGTTGTGTCTTACGGCTCTGGGATCTTGCTCTAGTGAATGATCTGCGTACAATAACAACAAATTTAATTTAAGCCTGAAACAAAAAGAGACGTGCTATCACCGGTGCAGTAGGAGTCGCGGCCAAAACAGATCTTAACTGGGGCTGCGCGAGAGTGTCTAATGTCAGGTGTACAAAATATATTGTCACCGTTAGAAACTTTCTTATTAACCGGTTCTTAGAAAATTTATAAACAGCACAGTCTTTTTTTTAAGGTGTGAAATAGGCATTTGAGGGTTACTTGCTTCCTTAATTAACCTTTTCAATGAATTAATGTAATCAACATTATATACGTGATATGGCCATATAGACATATTTATTTACGACGAAGAATATTATATTTGTAATTAATATATATAATTAGTTTATCTTAGCCATAGAGAAACAACACCTTCATAGTAATTTTAAAATGTATCCGCCTTCTAGAATTCTTAAATTGTACCCAATACACAATCCTTTGCTTCAAGACAGTGTACGGTCAAACAAAATTCACTACGCAATTAAATTAAAATAATAATGTGATCTTAACATTTTTTTCTTAGGAAAGCAAAACAAACATACTAAACACTGCAATAAAAATACCTTAAAATATTATCGAATTTTCAATAAGAGCCTTGAGTTTTTTAATGTAGACTGTACCGCGACCTATTCACGTACGGCGGTTATTTACGCGTCAGTTAAGACGTGATTTTATAACAAACAGACGCATTGAAACTAAATTATTGTATGCTAAACATATCGAGAACAAATCCTATTGGATCATGCGTCTATGATTGATAGGAGACAGGGGTTTATTATAAGCATTTTATCTAAATAAAAGCATATTAAGGGTGTATTTGTTTTATATTTATTTTAGTTGATTTGATCCAAAAATTTTGATCCCGTTGAATTTAACTAAACTTCTCTTGTAGCAGATATATGTGTACATAACTATTTGTACGCCAAATTTAAGTGCGATATATTTTGGGGTGTATTTGTTTTATATTTATTTTAGTGGATTTGATTAAAAAAAATAATGTCGTTAGAATTCACTTAATATCTCTTGTAGCAGATTCAACAACTTGTTTGCCAAGTACGTGTATTACACGCCGTGTGGTTCCCGGCACCATTACAAAAAAGAATAGGACCACTCCATCTCTTTCCCACGGATGTCGTAAAAGGCGACTAAGGGATAGGCTTATAAACTTGAGATTCCTCTTTTAGGCGATGGGCTAGCAACCTGTCACTATTTGAATCTCAATTCTATCACTAAGCCAAACAGCTGAGCGTGGCCTACCAGTCTTTTCAAGACTGGTGGCTCTGTCTACCCCGCTAGGGATATAGACGTGATCATATGTATGTATGTATATGTACGTATATTATATTTCAGTCTGAGTATAGCGGGAGACTTTAAAATCCCAAGTGCTACATAAACTCACATTAAAAAATAACTCTTCTATAAATATATTATTTTTTCACAATCTGCATGTCTATTTTAAAACGGTGCCGTGACAATGAAAAATACAGAAATACTGCCAACTATTACTATTTCAACAGTAGGAAGGATCTGTAAGAGACTTCTCTTGATCTTCTGAAATCTTGACTTTTAATTTGCTAGAAAAATGAGTTAGATAGAAATATAAAACTCTTTATTGCACCATAATAGTAAGTATTGTACCTTGTGGTTCCCGGCACCAAAACAAAAGAGAATAGGACCACTCCATCTCTTTCCCATGGATGTCGTAAATAGCGACTAAGGGATAGGCTTACAAACTTGGGGTTCTTTTTTAGGCGATGGGTTAGCAACCTGTCACTATTTGAATCTCAATTCTATCATTAAGCCAAATAGCTGAACGTGGCCTTTCAGTCTTTTCAAGACTGTCGGCTCTCTCTACCCCGCAATGGATATATAAGACGTGACCATATGTATGTATGTATGTAGAGTAAAACATACAAAACAGCACATAACAGATAAAGATGGTACAAAGGCGGACTTATAGCTAATGCAATGTCTTCCAGTCAACCTTTGGTTGAAAGGAAACCAGCTCCCAATTCCGTCCGCTTGTCTTATCCCTTAGTTTTCATTCACGTGATATTTTCAGGAAATTCTTTCCCATATCTCTCATAAACTCCTTATACCAAATTTAAGCTTCCTATACCCAAATCTTTATTTCGGCTGTAAGTAATATGCAATACATAAAAAAATTAACGTCCTTTGTTTAGTTCTAAATCAATCTGAAAAGCTTTTAGTAAAATCAACAAGAGTTTGTCTATCTATGTAGCGCCGAACTTTAAATAAACCCGTGGACCAATGCCAAAACTATCAATGAACCGATTTACTTCAATATAGGTTTTGTGAAAAAAATATATCGCGTACATAACCAATAATTACTTGGGCGAGCCTAATAGTATGAAAAAAACAATTGCAAAGTTAAGGATGATTTTCGGACAGATCACAAAAACTTGCCAATAAAAACATAATAGTGAAAGGAGTATGTTATGTATGTATTAACGTTTGGGGCAAAAATAAATCCCAACTTTTATTATAAATGCTAAAGTGAGTTTGTTTGTTTGTTACCCCTTCATGGGTTATCTTCTGAATTGATCTTCTTGAAATATCCCATATATATATAATTAAGAGTCTGAAGTAGGACATAGGGTACCTCTCATCCCGGTGAAAGCTATACTTCCTGTGGGATTTGCGAAAAAGCCTAATTTGACCTTAAAACCAATTTTGTGTCATAATGTCCAATGTATAACAATTGGAAAATAACAACAGCTCACTTTCTTCCCATCTCTGACTATTCATGAATCGAAAAAACTTAAAACCACGAATCTTTCCCGGAGGAGTACACCTTTCCAATTTGCCAGGATCCCTTCTTTACATACATATGATCACGTCTATATCCCTAGCGGGGTAGACAGAGCAACCAGTCTTGAAAAGACTGATAGGCCACGCTCAGCTGTTTGGCTTAGTCATAGAATTGAGATTCAAATAGTGACAGGTTGCTAGCCCATCGCCTAAAAGAGGAATCCCAAGTTTATAAGCCTATGCCTTAGTCGCCTTTTACGACATCCGTGGGAAAGAGATGGAGTGGTCCTTTTCTTTTTTGTAATGGTGCCGGGAACCACACAGCACTTCCTTATCCATATTTATTATTCAATATCCCTTCTTTCACTTTCATAACTCTCTTCATTCGTCATAACGAAGATACCCTCCATATTGTCCAGCCGGAACCTTGGTGCACTTGGCTTGGTTCATTTGGAGTTGGCAGCGCGCCCAAGTTTATTTTGATAGTCGAAACATATCACACAAACATGGGATTTGGAAGAATTTTGTCATATCAGATTGCTTAATATCATGCCGTTTGCTTCCCGGTAAAATAGGATGGAAAGAATCATTTCAAATTTATCCGTTGATGTCGCTAGAGTCGATTTACAAAAAATGTAAGCTAACCATTGAGCGTTATATACATATTAACTAATATAAACCTATTGTAGGCATAGTTCTCGTCTAGCCAAATACTGTTTTTAATATTAACTCCGACGTCAAATACGTACAGGTGCTTACATATCAGTCAAACGGCTGGTTTTTACCTCAAGTTTAATGGCATTCATAGGCACACGAGATTTTTATTTTGTTTGTAAGTTCCTTGTGTGGTTTAGGGGTATAGATAGATAAAACTCTTTATTGTACCATAAGAGTAAAACATACAAAAAAGACAGAGATGGCACAAAGGCGGACCTGTCGCTAATGCAATCTCTTCCAGTCAACCTTTGGGTGGATGGTGGTGGTGGTATATAAAGAGATGATAAGTTCCATTCCTAATATTAAGACCAATGTACCTACACTTAGTTGACGGCCTCTTAGTGGCCTACTTAGTGGCGCAGCGGTAGTACGCTTGACTGTGACACCGGAGGTCCCGGGTTCGAATCCCGGCCAAGGCATGATGAGAAAAGAACTTTTTCTGATTGGCCTGGGTTTGTATGTTTATCTTTATAAGTATTTATTATAAAATACAGTATCGTAGAGTTAGTATCTCGTAACACAAGTCTCGAACTTAGTTCGAGGCTAACTCAATCTGTGTAATTTGTCCCGTATATACATACATAGTGTCACCTCTATCACCTTACGGGGTAGACAGAGCCAATAGTCCCAAAAAGACTGAATGGCCACGCTCAGCTGTTCGGCTTGATGATGGAATTGAGATCCAAACAGTGACAGGTTGCTAGCCCATCGCCAAAAAAAAAGGATCGCAATTTCACAAGCCCAACCCTTATACGCCTTTTACGACATCCATGGGAAAGAGATGGAGTGGTCCTATTCTTTTTTGTATCGGTGCCGGGGAAGTGACCTAATGAGACCTTTTCAACCTAAAAATAAAGTTCTGTTTTTTTTATTTTTATTTATCATTTGCCCCTGACCTGAGCTACGTTCCTGAGCTGCTCCCGCTGCATCTCCAGGTCGGCGATGCGCTTGAGCGCCGCGTCCTCGGCGCGCCACTGCGCCAGCAGGCACTCCCACACGCCCGCCAGCTCGCCCGCGCGGGGGCTGGGGGGGGACACGTCTGGGGACGTGGGCTGTTGGAGGGGAAACACCTGTTAAACATCCCCCCGACAACATATAGTTAAGTACATTATCGCTGATTTGTGAGCCATCGATAATGGAAAAGGTTGTGTTGACATAAATAGGAAAGTTGCAGAAGATGGTTTAGAATGGAAGAGACCAATTATTGAATTAATTTCTAAAGATCACTTGTTTAGAGAAGGCGTTCATGGATTTCAAGGACACTTCTGGAAACGTGGGCTGTTGGAGGAAAAATAACAATATAACAGTTCAAAAATTAACGATAAATTTTAACAGATTACAGCTGGTTTTTAGGTCATCGAGAGTCAAGTTCATCGCTAGCGGCTATAAGCAATAGGGAGGCTGCAAATGTTGCTAAATAATGGACAACTTTCCACGTCACGCCTCCTCGTAAACTGGCCTTAAGATAAAACCCTATTAATGAAATTACTCTTACATATAGTCACATCCCTTGCGGGGTAGACAGAGCCAACAGTCTTGAAAAACTTAAAGGCCACGTACAGCTGTTTGGCTTAATGATAGAATTAAGACTCAAATAGAGACAGGTTGCTAGCCCATCGCCTAAATGAAGAATCCCAAGTTTATAAGCCTATCCCTTAATCGCCTTTTACTTTTCATGGGAAAGAGATGGAGTGGTCCTATTCTTTTTATATTTGTACCGGGAACCACAGGGCATAAATAAAATTACTCTTAACTATTACTAATCAAAAATGGCGTTCTAATCAAGGGGAAAATACCAGAAGGAACCAACCTCCGCTCCAGCATTCTTCTGGTCCCGTATAGAGACGTCCTCGCTGGGCTCGCTGCAGGCCGCTGAACACACCTCGTGCGAGCGCTGCAGCTGCTGAGTGCGGCGGTGGATGCGATCCTCTATACACGCGCACTGCATTGAAATAAAATAAATAAATATATAGGTACGGGACAAATTACACTGATTGAGTTAGCCTCGAAGTAAGTCCGAAACTTGTGTTACGAGATACTAACTCAACGATACTATATTTTATAATAAATACTTATATAGATAAACATCCAAGACCCAGGACAATCAGAAAAAGTTCTTTTTCTCATCATGCCTTGACCGGGATTTGAACCCGGGACCTCTGGTGTCACAGACAAGCGTACTACCGCTGAGCCACAGAGGCCGTCGAGAAAGATACTTTATTGTACTTATTAAAAAATAATTTGCAGATATCTGATACATCAGCTGAAGTTTTAAGGTACACGCAAACATTATCACCGTTCGCTCATCTTATTTTCCTCTAAGCGTTTGTCCTAACTGCTCTTTGAGAAGACTCGAGTCCACCTACGACTGACTGCGAGTGGGTAAGACAGATAATTGAAGAAGAAGCTGCAGTGTAGTTTGTTCCGCCGCTTCTTCTACACATGCGCTTTGGAAGCGGTAGTAGTTATAATTAGATTTAAGTAATGTGACGTCAATAAGTGATACCTTGTATCCAATTTTAAAATAAATCTATTCTATTCTATTCTTAAAAAATTACACGGAGCAACACCCATCTGTCGTCCTGGGCTCCGAATTTCCTAACTTCAAGAAAGCTACCTGATCCACCTCGGATTGACGTATTAAGTGGACTAGAACTATAATTTCATTCACCAATTAAGACACATGTGAATGAAATAAAGTGCATCAATTTTAAAAATATCACTTTTCTCATATACCCCCAAAATTCCACGACGTTACTAGACTCAAAAATGATCTCACCTGTTCCTTAATCTTCTCCATCAACTCCGAATATTTATCCTCCTCCTGGCCACACTTCACACACATGACATCACTCTGCTCCGCTTGTTCGCTCTTCAGCGACTCCAACTCCCCGAGCACGGCCCTCATCTTGCCATCTCTCTCATCTATAGTCTTCTTCATCTCCTCTAACTGCTGCATAATCTCCGCCTCGTGATTGGTCTTCTGTTCCAGTTGACTCTCCAAGTTGGCGATGATGTCTCGGAGAAGGGTAATCTTCTCTTCTGTAGCTTTTAATTCCTCGTCTGAAGACGCTTTGCGAGTTTCAAGCTCATTTATTATTTGGTTCATCTCGCGAGTTTGGGCTTCCAGTTGCTCCACCTATGTTTAAAAAAAGAACATTTTTTCTAATTTCCTATGGAAAATAAACAATTTCTCTAACTAAGGCATAACAAGTCATTAAACTTACAGAATATTATGATAGTACCAAAATACAGTCGATTTCAATAGAAACTGAATACTCTATTGAATAGAAACGGCAGCAATTCTTTACGGTCATTTAAACGTGAGCGTACATTTACTTGTTAATGGAAAATTGAGTTAGTTATGTTACCGAGTAAGCATGCTGTTAAATGTGCAAGTGATGTAAAAAACATACAAAATGATCAATTCTCAACGTCAATTTAATTTTCAAGCATGCAGATAAAATATTAAAGCTATTCTTTTAAAAACTACATTGCGACTACATCCAAACTAATGTTAAAACAGACTGAAGCAGTAAGAATATGACAGATAGCGACACTTACGTATGCGTGCTGTTTGCGACAGTCGCAGTGCGTCCGCAAGCGGTACATCTGTGCGTGAACGATTACATCTAACTACTGATGGACTGAACACTATATTTTATTTAATTAAAACATACAGTCTTTAGATTTAAGAGATCAATTTTTGTAAATTGATCTCCGGTGAAAACGCTGCAGTGTAGTTTGTTCGACGCTTCTTCTACACATGCGCTTTGGAAGCGGTAGTAGTTATAATTAGATTTAAGTGATGTGACGTCAATAAGTGATATCTTGTATCCAATTTTGAAAATAAATCTTTTCTATTCTTGTTCAAAATTTCATTTAGTTACTTAAGACCATTTATATGTTTTCGCGTGAGTGTAGCAAAATGATATTGAAATTATTACAACAAAAAATATGGTAGGTACCAGTTAGTGCCTAATTATTATTGACAAAATGAGAACCGATATAAACGATATTATTAAATAAAACATTGATCAGGTACTTTTTTGGACAAATTTCATCTTTTCACAGTCAGGCAAGAGACCAAACAACTAACCTAAGGTAAGGTCACTTTCGTGGACTCAGCCAGGAATTTATATATTATATTAATTGACTTAATTCGTACTTTCAATTCATGCACAATGAATAACAATACAGTTTCGGTATTACACGGTGCTATCTATTAAAAAATAAACATACATAAATCACGCCTCTTTCCCGGAAGAGTAGGCAGATACTACATCTTTAAATAAAAAATTGTCACAAAAAAATTATCTTCAAATTTTTGACGTTTATAAGCTGAATTGTCATAAAGACGAATTATAGTGTTCAGTCCACAAATAAGCAAGGGGTTATTATAAACAAACATAGGACAATGTTAAATAGCAGAGTGTACAGTAAACCACATAGAAAACTATACCATTTGCGTATCGCAGACATACCGAAAGAGGTAAACTCATCTATGAGGCTCACTGTACATTATAATCTGATTTTGTTATTTCCTTACAGACACCATAACCGTGCATCTTGTGTTAATAGAGGAATTACCAAAATAAAACGAAATGAGATATTTTCTAAGCATGAGTTTATACAGTTAGGTAATATAAAATTATCTTCGGTATGAGAAGTGGTCTTCTATGTACCTTAACCAAGATAAAAAAAAACTAATAAGATATATTATGAAATCTCAACGAATAAAAATACTCATGACATACCTATACAACCACTTCTCTTACAGTCAGTTTTTTTCAACCCATTTGACAGACGCAGGGGACTCTTATTAGTAAGAACAAAAAGACGGATATAGGGTTTCAAACTGAAACCATCTGTTGTTTCAGTGAATATTTCGTCCAATCAACTTTACTTGGGATAAGTCGGTTTCGGAAATAACTAATAAACCTTTTTACAACTGAGTTTTCGAGGTCGGCGAGCCTGCTTGTTCACGAGCCTGTATATATAGATGATAGGCTGAGTGACACCCACCTCGCTGAGGATCCGAGCGTTGCTCTGCAGCCGCGCGCTGAGCCGCAGGTTGTCCTGGCGGAGGTCGGCGAGCCTGCGCGCGAACTCGTCTCTCTCGGCCTCGCGCTCGCTCGCTTGCTCCTCCACGAACTGCCGCGTCGAGCGCAGCTGCCGGTTCGCCGCTTCCAACTGGGCGAGGTATTGCTAATTAATGGATTTGAATTTCGAAATTCGAGCGTTCGCTTGACAACACGATTGGAATTGTCCCATCTTTATTACTACATCCCAAACTTATTGAAGTTTGACGTTAATTTAAAAAAGAGGGACCATAAAATTTTGACATTTAACATCTGTCACAGAGATCGAGTTAATCTTAAGGACAGAATCAGAAAGTTTTACGGGAAATCATCCTTTATCCACTTTCACTCTTTTGAATCTGTGACTTTCAGGTTGAACATCCAAGGTGAATCAACACATGCTTGTCTATGGATAAAAATAATTCTGAAGCTGCTTCACAAGTTTTTTACACGCAAGTTTTTTACACCTTGGATAGATATCCCATTAGCATAAAAATAAACGGGTTTTATTGGTTTAGTTTTGCAAAACAAATTTCAAATTCTTAAAAGTGAACTATTATTGGTACTTTTTACTTTCAAGAAATCAAACTACATTTTTCGAAAAAAAAATGTGATTTAAAAATAATAATTTTCATGTTGCCGTAATTAATAATCTATATATACAATTTGAAATAAAAATTAGATATGTTGTGCAAATAAAAGAACTAGACTTAAGCCATGCGACGGTGACGACAAAATTTTGACACAAAATTTGTCCAAATATAATTAAAAAAATATTCAATTTATTAACATTAAAAACTATAAGTTTTGAAGTAAACAATTTCCTCAATCTATTCCGAAAACTCATGCAAAAGAATTAAAGCGACGTATCATCTTCTGATCAGTTATAACTTGATCATTTGAGATTCAAATTACTTAGAATTTTGAACATAAAGAAGACTAATAAAAATATCAAAACTGATACTTGGACAAATTCGTGTGTGTTTTACCTTCTCGCAGCATATCTTATGGACGGGAGATTCAGTCGTCCGCTTAACCTGCGTGCGGCGTGCCAATTCAAACATCAACATATAATATATTACATACATATATATTTAACATAATATATTTCGTGTCGATAGCTGCTACATCATAAATTAATATTGATATATTGGTGGATAAGACGTATAGCTCTGGTGATATTAAATGTTTGTCTTTTTTTCAAATGATAAATACTTAAGAGGCTTATAATATACAAGCTTGTGTAAAGTGTGCAATAAATCTAAATTTACTAGCACACAGAAAAAAAATTGTAAAAATGTCCAAGTTCTTGTATTTGCTGACAGTAGAACCTACAATTTCTTGAGTAGCATCATAACGTTATAACATTACGGAGGTTGTCTTAAGAAACACTTTTAAGAATCACTATTGTAAAACTTGCTGTTGGTCATCCAAATATATGAAATAAAATAAACACTGAAAATTTTTAAAAATAAGTCTAGGAGCGTAGTCCTCGATTTGTGACGTCGTATGTGATTTTCTTCAAGAATAGACCTCTAAAGAGTCGATGCTGGAACGTGTTTTGTATGGAATCCAAAAAAGTATTTCAGCATAGGTACATTGTCCACTGATAAGATCAAACATATCCGTGCCAATTCTTCTTTTTACACGAAACAGATCCCGAGCACGGCCCCGATGAGATTTTAACGCGACCAAGTCTATAATAACGTTTAGCGAAAAACAAGATATGTGTCTTATATAGTGAGAAACAAGACTTGTACATACCTGCTTTTTAGGCGATGGGCACGCAACCTGTCACTATTCGAATCTCAATTCTATCATCAAGCCAAATAGCTGAACGTGGCCATTCAGTCTTTTCAAGACTGTCGTCTCTGTCTACCCCGCAAGTGATATAGTCGTGACCATATGTATGTACACACCTGCTGCTGCAGATCGTCCCTCTCCCGCTGCAGCACGTCGACGTCTTGCCGCAGCGCCGCGTCGGGCGAGCGCGGCGGCGCGGCGCGTGCGCGCGCGCACGCGGCCGGCTGCGGGCAGCCCGTGCCGTAGCTGTAACGGCGGTCATGGTGTCGTTGTCGTTCAAACTCGTACAACGTGTAACGTCAGCAAAAACAACCGTTGTTTTTTGTGAAACTCGCATAAGGTGTATGGTCAGCAAATAAAACCGTTGTTTTTTGTGAAACTCATACAACGTGTATGTATGTATCGTCAGCAAAAAAACGAGTTCTTTTTTATTTTGTAAAATATTTGTTTTGCGTAATGATTGTCCTCATGACAGTTTTTTTTCACATTCTAACTCTACTTCCGTTTCTTTATCTCTTTTTTTTTTGCTAACAAACACCGGAATACAAAAAGTACAATACAATCAATTACGAAGTCAGAAATCAGTTTTCTATTCAAATAACTAGCTTGTTTGTAAACAAAAACTATTGGTTCTCCTAAAAAACATGAAAAATAAAATAAAAATCTTACCCCTCGGCTATAACATCGGTGGAGGGTCGCTCGGTCATGAGATGAGCTATCTTCATCATGGCGGCTTCTAGGTCCGACCTGAGCAGATTCTCGCGATGCAAACACTCCGCCATCGCTTCTTCCATCGTCTGCAAACAAAATAACAAATATTAAGTCATTGATTTTACATACCTAGGCCATGGCCTACAAGAACAATCCCAAGATAATAAGCCATTCTCTTTCTCTTTGGAAATAGTCATAGTCTTTGGAAAAATATGGAGTCGTCCTGTCCGTACCGTGTGGTTCCCGGCACCAATAAAAAAAGAATAGGACCACTCCATCTCGTTCCCATGGATGTCTTAAAAGGCGACTAAGGGATATGCTTATAAACTTGGGATTCTACTTGTAGGCGATGGACTAGCAACCTGTCACTATTTGTATCTCAATTCTATCATTAAGCCAAACAGCTGAACGTGGCCTATCAGTCTTTTCAAGACCGTTGGCTCTGTCTTCTCCACAAGGTATGGACGTGATTATATGTATGTATGTATGCCGTCCTATCCTTATGTGCCGGGAACCATACGGCACCATTAGAAATTTGACTGTTTGAATATTAATTCCATTATTAAGCCGAATAGCCAATACAGCTGAAAGAGGGCTAACAGACTAAACTTAAAGATTGTTGGCTCTGTCTTCCCTACTAGAAACTGTCCACATTTTCGACCTCTCGTGTTTAATTTATAATCCGGATAACATTCGTAACATTCTAAACGATTCGACCAATTACAGACGAGCTTTTAATTTTACGCTTCTTTAAAATACGGCAAATAACACACAGCTCTCTGATTGGTCCTTACCTTACCTATACGCGTGAAATTAGAAAGTTTATGAATTTACAGAAATTTGAACGTAAAATAATACAAATAATTTCTCAAAAACCTACATAAGTTTATAAACTTGCTAGGAAATTTATAAATTTGCGGTTTTTGTTTTTTCCCGGTGACATACAGATCTGATAATGATGGACTCACCTTCCTGTGAGTGTCGCAGTTGTCGCACGTCTTCGTGTCGTAGTCTTGAACGAGCTCGCTGATCTGCACTGGGTTGGCGTCGATCATCTTGGACTCGTTGCGGGTTTCTGAAATACATATATATTATTCTAGCAAACATTGGACGAATGATTTACAAGAACTTTACATCAGAAGTAGACAAAGGCTTCATGATTTGTCTCACTTAATCGAAAACATTAATATAGGAGATGAAGATGGACATGTAGAAGAAACAAAATCATGGAGAGATCGTGGTGAGTGGGTAGATGTATGATGATGAGATGATGCCTCTACATAAACTCCCGGTAAAGAGACGTGATCAGATCAAACGTATGTAAGAAATTTATATATACTTAATTTTATTTAAATCTATAAAAATAAAAATTCATCTACCAAACAACTTGGGTTCGAAAATACTCTTTCTAACCGTTGGTCTGATTTTGATGAAATTTAAATTGAATGTCAACTTTTGATGATCACTAGATTTTTAAGTTCGTAGGGCATCGAAATCGGTTAAGTAGTATTTAAATCGTGTTCGCGAGATGGAAGTTCGCGGCGAACATCTAGTGCAAATATTTTAACACCGGAAATGACAGTGCGCAATTGATTGAAAATCGGCATACAGAAAGCATTGATGGCACTAAAGAAGCTACGATTACACAAATACAAAATAATTCAAAAAAACTTACTGCTCAATCTAGAAGACAGTTCTAGCAACTCGTGAGCCTCAACCCTTAGCCTTTTTAAGGAATTCTCCAACTCCTTCTTGATGTCCAAGCTCAAATCCCGTTGTTCCTGAAGAAAGCCAACCACTCCTTCGTCGTCCAACTCCGCCAGGATAGAGTTGAGATCCGGGGCGAAATGCACGTGCTTCCCTCGGGAAACCAGGCTGGAGGATAGGTTGAGATCGGAGATGTTTGGAGTCGCCGGCCGGGAGTCTTCGGAACAGAATGTTCTGGAAAGAGATCACTCTTTTCGTTTAAAGAATGAAAATTTGTCTCAACGAATAATTTCGTGATTGTTTTCTCCTGCATTAGGTCTCAAATTAGACATAAATTTTTATCTCTATTTGTCATTTTTTGAAGGTTCACTTGAAGGGAACACTTTAGTACTTTGCTTAAAAAAATGTTGTTTTAAGGCTAAATAAAGTTTGAAATACATACATATGGTCACGTCTATATCCCTTGCGGGGTGGACAGAACCAATAGTCTTGAAAAGATTGAATGGCCACGTTCAGCTATTTGGCTGAACGTTGTTTGAAATATATAATAAATTAAAGACATTTGACAGAAAGATATACGCTTGACGGCCTCTGTGGCGCAGCGGTAGTGCGCTTGTCTGTGTCACCGGAGGTCCCGGGTTCGAATCCCGGCCAGGGCATAATGAGAAACGAACTTTCTCTGATTGGCCTGGGTCTTGGATGTTTATCTATGTACGTATTTATTATAAAATATAGTATCGTTGAGTTAGTATCTCGTAACACAAGTTTCGAACTTACTTCGAGGCTAACTCAATCTGTGTAATTTGTCCCGTATATATTTATTTATTTATTTTTTATTTCCTTGCCCTCCTTAACCATGAATGGCTGCTGTTGGTGGATCCATATTATTCTACATCTGTGATGGGTCTTATCTTCACCAGAACGAAGAAACGCCTAGTTGATGTTTAAGGAGTGCTCGTTTATTTTTCCCTTTTATTATATTGGTAGACAGAGTCAACAGTCTTGCAAAGATTGAAAGGCCACGTTCAGTTGCATGGCTTTATAAATGGGATTGAGATTCAAATAGTGACAGGTTGCTAGTCCATCGCCTACAAGAAGTTGATTAACCTATACCTTAGTCGCCTTTAACGATTTATTTTTCCCTTTTTATCTCTGAATATTAATATTTTTGATTAAAAACTCCATCTGATTTTGGACTTCCCCCTGTACAGATCAGTAAAACAAACTCTTAGTTAGCAAATAAACGTTGAAAACCCATAACACAAACCATAATAACTCACGGAACTGCAGTTTATGAATCAAGTAGAACTCATTAAATATCACACGTTGAACAACTGGCGTCGCGCCAGTCTCTATTAATAATATGATATTATTAATAATGCGTGTGGTTCCCGGCACTAATAAAAAAAAAGAATAGGACTACTCCGTCCTTTTCCCATTGATGTCGTTAAAGGCGGCTAAGGGATATGCCTAATGCTTATAAACTTGGGATTCTTTTTAGGCAATGGGCTAGCAACCTGCCACTATTTGAATCTCAATTTTATCATCAAGCCAAACAGCTAAACGAGGCCTTTCAGTCTTTACAAGACTGTTAGTTTTATTTTCATTAATGACGCCATAAAAGTGAATTTTTTTGTGGGTTTAATAATTGGGATAGTAATTAGTAGACAGGTTCAATGTGATTTGATTGATGCCTAAAAATAACCTCTTAACCAATTTTTAAGTCCGTACGGAAAAAAATTACCCTTAAATCAAATTAAGATTATGGAATTTGAGAAAACAAACTACTCAGAACTGAATCCTTAAAAATACAAGTGGCGCCGCCCTAGTGGAATATAACAAGTACTAATTATAATAAGGTCATGCACACATCGCGTATACTATCGGCTCGCGTGGCACAAAAATAGTACACTTAATTAGTGTTAAGTGGGAGACGTCTAAATCAGGATTACCCGAATCTGGGCATCCGTTCAAGGGTGTTCTGAGAACGAGTGACTAAGTTGAAGGCTAAGTTTGTACTTATACGAGACTTAACGGTTCATGATAATCCGGACTTAATGTATCTTCAGTAGAATGGTGATCTGAGAAAAAAAAAATGAGTCCGCTCTGCAAGTGAGTTTATTTATGATCTTACAAATGGGAAATTAACGTCTTTTTACAGCTTAAATGGTTGGCGAAATTCTGTTTGTTTTTTTTTTTACGATGTTTAAGACGTTTTAAAGAAATTATGCCTAATAGAAGGAGAAATTTGTTTGTTTAACTGACTGACAATGCATATCCCCAATCCGCTGACTTTAGAGTTTTGAAATTTAGTAGGTATGTTCGTTTTTATGTGTTCTGGGTCATTAAGAGATAATTTCCCAAAATCACACGGGATGTGGAATTAAGAAGATGTTTAGATTTTGGGCGGGGGCAACCACAAAATGATTTAAATAAGCCAAATACAGATATAAGTTTTTTAGAGTGATGTATTATTTAATTTAAATTACAAAAATTAATCACTCAATTGACTAAACATAATGCAAAAGAACCGCCATTTTGTCTCGTTCATTCCTTCGTACACTGTGCTAGAAGACGGACATTGCCTTTAAAAGACAATATAACTTGTTAATCTACGTTAACTCTATTGTTTAATATCTCCAATAACCTCATTCAAAATATAAAGCTTTATAACTAAGGGCTAAGCAAGCCGAGTCTTGAAAAGACTTATAGGCCACGTTCAGCTGTTTGGCTTAATGATAGAATAGAGATTCAAATAGAGAAAGGTTGCCAGCCCATCGCCTAAAAAATCCCAAGTTTGTAAGCCTATCCCTTAGTCGCCTTTTACGACATCCACGGGAAAGCGATGGAGTGGTCCCATTCTTTTTTTTGTACCGGCACCAGTACAAAGAGACAAAGGCGACAAACAAGACAAATAATTTTCCATCAACTAAAGTGAATACCATCATTTGCTCAAAGGCGTGAAATGATAACTCAACTCAACTCAGGGTCTGCTTCACACGTGACAAGGTGTCGAAATGTCACAAGTGGAGTGGTGAACTGAATCATACGACCCATATTATCGCGGGCGAAAATACTCCTGGCGGGGCACTCGGCGTCCGCGTTCCGCACTTGCTACTTTTAATAATCCTACTACTATTATAAAGGCGAAAGTTTGTATGGATGTTTGTTACTCTTTCACGCAAAAACTACTGAACCGATTACCATGAAATTTGGTATGTAGGTAGCTGAAGACCCAGAATAACACATAGGCTACTGTTTATCCCAGAGTTCCCGCGGGATTGATAGGGTTTCCATGCGGACGAAGTCGCGGGCGGCCTCTAGTAACAATATACTTATTTTACCCATCTGATACTACAATTGGGTTAATTCAATACTATTATATTTATTATTCATCCGTGTGGTTCCCGGTACCAATACAAAAAAGAATAGGACCACTCCATCTCTTTCCCATGGATGTCGTAAAAGGCGACTAAGGGATAGGCTTACAAACTTGTGATTCCTTTTTAGGCGATGGGCTAGCAACCTGTCACTATTTGAATCTCGATTCCATCTTAAAGCATAACGTAGCCTATCAGTCTTTACAAGGCTCTGTTTACCCCGCAAGGGATATAGGCGTGACCATATGTATGTATGTATGTAACTCACTCGTCGTTGTCACAGCTCACGAGCCGGTGCAGCAGCTGCGCCACCACGGTCCTGTTCAGCTCGTCCTCGGCGGTCGCGCAGTACGCCACCAGCTGCCCCACCACGCGGTGCAGACTCACCGCCACGCGTTTCAGCCCATCCCTGGGAAAGAACTTCAAAGTTTAAAGGGTTCCTCGTGAGAGAAACTGGGAGGTTTTCGTTATCGGTGTGATAGGATCATTTTATCAGGAACTTTTATATGTAGATGACATTGTATTACATACTTCAGTTTTCCTGTTTATGAATATAAATTCTATCTACAGTTATATATATTTATTATTGGCAAGGACCACCTCCACCTTTTATTGTTAATCATAGGAGGCATCTTAAGCACCACTGATTCAGAAGTGCCTAAAAACGGTGACATACATTATAAGTTACACTGGTCCTTAGAAATTAAAAAGTTAATTTTATAGTTAATTTCCACGTAAAGTAATTTAACATAGTGTGCTTCTCTTCCCGTAAAGATTGTAAAGTCGACCAAGGTAAAGTCTAATACCCATAGAAGCAAAGCCTCGGGCGAATGTACGTATAGTAATATTCCTACAAGGCATTCAAATTTTATTCACACAAAAAGCATGTGGCGACGTCACTAATGTCAGACAACAACTGTCAATCATAGCGAAGAAAATGACGCGCTCAGCCAATAGCAAATCTAAATCGCGATTACAAAGATATCACAGATTGGAGCATATATACATATACAACCTCCGACTCAACATCGTCTGTCGCGCGGTTCCCCAGGCATCACACCCAGCCTGGCGGAAGATCTTCCCTTTGGTGGCGTTCGAGCCGAATCATCGCTCCTGCTACAAGCACATAACGACCAAAATTACCTCTCCTTCGTGACCTCCTCAAGATGCCTGTTCTGGTCGAAGCTGATGTTGCGGCGCTGTTTCCATTTGTCTTCCGAAAGCTCGTCGCGGAGGCTCGACAGCTGAAACAAAACAATGACAATTACTTCATCTTCTCCAGAAAGAAGACCTCTCACCCACCTCTCTTCCTTACTTCTTCTTCTTCTTGGGAGTTAATACTGGTTACTCTTCACACACCTCGAGAAGACTCGGAGTGCGCCCCTTTAACCATAATCCTGGTTTAAGTCGGGTTTTTATATGAAGCGACTCCCGTCTGAATTCCGCCACCTTTGCAGACACTTATCAGGAGATTCACCAGAAAAATTGCCTAATTTTTCACTTCTTATTTGAACCCACTTCATAAAATACAACGTGATTAGAATCATATCAGCATCATAAATTGTTAGATCTTGTATTATGTAAGCGATTGTATTAGGGAACGTCCTTGGTCGAATCAGTAATGATGCGCAGAAAAGCACAGGGTTGAATCCCACTTCGGCCATGTACCGATGACTATTCTCGAAGTTATGTACATTAGTTTGAATACTAACTGATGTTTTTGAGGTAACGTGCACATTCAGACAACTAGATGTGTAAACATTATTGATCTCATACGGGTTACTTTTAACTGCAAAGGATGCGGAGGTCAGATGGGAGTCGCTTCGTGTAAAAACCTGACTCACCTAATCCAGGACCCATAGTCAGAGGCATACCCCGGGCTCCTCTTCAGAGTGGTGAGGATGCAACCGGGACTAAAATTGGGAGGCGTCTAAGCATGTGTTCGTCACCTCTTGTACCTATGCCTGTCAGTCTAATCATCTTACAATTTACGAAGAACACTTCATTTACAGACAAAAACATTCAATTCGATGTAAATCCATTTATCAACGAGTATTTTAACTCGTTATAATTTGTGTTGATAAGTATGACAGCTGTTAAAGCAAGCATTCTAAGTTATATCGCTGTCTCACTCCTATTTCAGGTAGTCCCGCCCTGCTGTCAAAATCATTATCCTAGATTTAAAGAAAACACCTTTTTTATAGAATATAATTTACCAAAAATCTCCTCAGCATCACCATAATGAGGTCATCACATTTTAAAGCACTATTACGTCACAAGACACTAAATATTCACTAAATACAGTCTTTGTAACACTGGAAAGTTCACACATGTCCATTTTTTATTTCAAGTCTCTAAGAAATCAAATATATTATAGGATTACCTACATGTTTACAGATAAAACGTACCTACCGTGTGGTTCCCGGCACCAATAAAAAAAAAGAATAGGACCATTCCTGCTCTTTCCCATGGATGTCGTAAAAGGCGATTAAGGGATAGGTTTATAAACTTGGGATTCTTCTTTTATGCGATAGGCTAGCAACCTGTCACTATTTGAATCTCAATTCTATCATAAAATCTGAACGTGACCTATCAACCTTTTCAAGATTGTTGGCATGTCTACCCCGCAAAGGATATAGACGTGATATGTATCAGTGTAAGATATAACGAAAGAAATATGTAGGGATCGTGGCAAATAAAGAGATGTAGTGTCATTATCATTTACGTTTGTATGTTTCTTAATAAATCTAAACAAGATAGATATATAGGTACAAAAATCTTTCAACCACAAGGTTCCAGGGCTGACTTAACTACCTACGCATTTGAGTTTAACCTTGATCAAACTTTACGTCTGTTTATAATAAACATCAATAAAAAAGATACGTGCGTTAAAAATAATTGGTCAAAACAATTGGAAAGCTGACATTAAACTCAAATTTTTCAATTCCCAAAGCACCCCTGAAAGACGAGATGTATTATCACAAAATCAAACTAAACATAAAATAATGATAAAAGACAAGTTCGAGCGGCCCCAGATGACCTAACAAGGTCTCAAGGATCGTGTTATCTGTCCGACTGTTTACTATAGGGTCGTTGAATGCGGCGCGTAAGCATTCTATATTAATAGTTCAACTGTTCAACAATAGAATCGGTACTTTTCCATACATGTTCTGATACGCTAGTGCCGTGTAGTTCCCGTCACCAATAAAAAATAGAATAGGACCACTCCTTCTTTTTCCCATGGAAGTCGTAAAAGACGACTACGAGATGGGCTTGTTAACTTGGGATTATTTTTTTAGGCGATGCGCTAGCAACCTGTCACTATTTGAATTTCAATTCTATCATCAAGCCAAAAAGCTGAACGTTGTCAGTCTTTTGCAAGACTATTGGCTCTGTCTACCCCGCAAGGGATATAGACGTGACTATATGTATGTATGTACTAATAAAGCTTATCAACAGATCAATTAACTAGCAAAATCACTACCTTTAGCTGCTTTCTCACTATACAAGTCCAAAAAGAGCGCCAAAACAAATTGAGCACTTCACAAATAATTTAATTGAATTGACATTACTTTGACTGACCGAACATAAGCACAACTTACTAAACATATACTTAACGAACTCACATTGTTTCCAAAAAAATCAGCACTGCTAATATTCGCTTGATTTTATTATACTTCTTATAAATACAACTGCATTATAAACAAGTAAGTAAATCGACTGCGTAATAATAAAACTACCCGCAAACCAAAAAAAAAAAAACAAACGTTGTATGCAGCCAGAAATAAGATGCTAGAAAAAAGAAAATAAAAAAACGACAAGCGCGAGTCGTCAGAATGTTGATACTTCAAAGGGCGCAATTATAATGATTTTGCCAATATATGGTCTTAATGTGTGTGGCCAGTCGTCTTGGATTTGTAGTGATTTTATAGTGTAAGAAATCCTTAAAATTATGCTATAAAAAATTTATCGTATTCAACGTTATAAAATTAAGCTTAGTGCGGGCAAAACAATCTTTTGTTATATTTTTTTGGATATTGTTTGCTGTTTAGGGAATATCATGTCTGTTTTATTGTGGAACCAACCTTGCAAGGCAATAAGAACAGTAAAACTCTAAATATGGACCGTTGAGTGTTTGTCGATAATAATGTATGTACTGTTCATAACCCATAAACCACAAAACATAAACTCTCAATTATAAATAAACTGTAAACATCTCAGCAGTTTGTTTACATATAAAATTCGACCAAATTCCTGTGCAACCACAATATTTCCGTTTTTTTTTCTTTCCATCGAGCCCCTAAAAATACTGCTACCACGTGTAAACTTGGAAGACCAGACGGATGCACATGTGTTGGCGTTCACAGATGCAATAACGACTCTATTCCAACGACATAAGAAACAATTTTGTTTTAACGTTTTTAAGTAATAGCGTGCGACCAAAGCACGGGCGTTGATGAGCATGTTACAGCGTATTCGAATGTGGGACTCTGTTGATAGGGAAATGTGGATATGAACGTTAAATATCTCGTTGTATTAGGTTAGTGTGCGAGAATTTAAAATTGAGGCAGATTGAAGACAAAACATGCCCAATATCAATCAAAGAAAATCGATAGAAGAGGACTCGAAGACCAATTTGTGGGGACATCCCTACGCCACAAGTCACAACAAAAGTCAAAACAGCGATAAGTCTAAATCGCGCAAGCAAAAATTTCACGTATTGGAGACATATTGAACATCGTCGGAGCCACGGTTCCACAGGCATGACACCTAGCCTGGCGCTTCAACTTTGACCTGAATGATATTTATACTAACTTGAATTCAATATTACGATAAAAATAGAAAAGTTGATTATTTGAAAGAAGTATATAATTGTGGGAAACTCTCTTTCTCTCATCTTTGCGCATGCAGTTGCACCTTTTACCATAGTGCTTCGGGCCTGGGGTCCGCTTTCCTTAAAGCCATACAGCTGAACGTGACCTTACAGTATTTTTTATACTGTTGGCTCAATCAACCCCGCAAGGTATATAGACGTGACTAAATGTATATATGTGTGTGCCTACAACAGGAGCGACGTACAACGAAATACCAAAAAAAAGTTACCCCTATTTACTGCAAATAAGTCTCTGCTTACCACTCCGGAAAAGAGGCGTGATTTTATGTATGTATGTATGTTAGTATACAAAATCTAAGTTGCAGTTCAGGGCTACGATTCCGTTCACAAGTGCTAACGGCCCCTCGTGAACAGCCCTTTATTCTCGCCGCTTGATTATACCCACTTATTGATGTTACGATACGAGATTGTAAACAAACATTTCACACACTGAATGAAACCACTGTGCAGCCGCGTATCCAATAAGTAATGTTCGCAATGCTGGGTTGGTTATCGGTAGATTGGACAGCAGATTGAACTTGACGTTATTGAAGAAAATGCTGCAGTGCAATTTGTTACCGATTCTTCTGCACTGACGAAAGCGGCAGTAAACTTAACAGAGTAATTTATTTGATGTCAACCAATGTTGTGAAACCAAAAGATATGACAATTATTGAGTGATGCTTGTAATGTCGCCGTGTGGTTCCCGGCACAAATATACAAAAGGAATAGGACCACTGTATCTCTTTCCCATGGATGTCGTAAAAGGCGACTAAGGGACAGTCTTATTAACTTGGGATTCTTCATTAAGGCGATGGGCTAGCAACCTGTTGCTATTCGAATCTCAATTCTTTTATCACGCCAAACAGCTGAGCGTGGCCTTTCAATATTTACGGGACTGTTGGCTCTGTCTACCCCGCAAGGGATATAGACGTGACTATATGAATGTACTTATTTTTTATATCAAAATGTAACAGAGGCAAAATCCTTTTATATTACTATTACCAACCCTAGCGTAACTGGAATAGATGATTGTGATTTGCGTTGATGACAAATTTAATGATTCGAATGGGGCTCGGCTGGAACAATTTAGGGGAATCAATAGTTTTCAATGGGAGTTTCGACGAAGCGATGTTATCCGTTCACTTTTTAGAACGCGGAATCACGAGTTAATTGTTCATTTTATTTTAAAGCGGTGTGGTTCTATGATGAGAGTTATGAATGTGGATGAAGCGAAGGTAGAGTATGCAGAGATCGTGGCAAGTGGAAAGAGGTAGTCTCTG